>NC_062531.1:4030808-4070808 GCF_022655615.1 Tachysurus fulvidraco
ACAAACATGAAATTCAGATACGTATGCTGATTATAAGGATTAGGTCAAATAGGACATGGTGCAAGGTCACAGTTTTTGAAGTACTTAGAAGCAAGACATGTAATAAAATTGAGTAGTAAACCTTTATTTCTAAAATTAGTAATAAAACCAACAATAAAAGCAATAAAGAAATGAAACCTACTTGGGGAGCAATGCATAAGTAATCTCAGTGGCTAGAACTTTTAAGGGTTTTTTAATAGGATGTGATGGTTTACAAATTTCTGTCAGGAAATGTTTACTATGTCATCATCTAAATACTGTACATGAGACACACTTACAGCTAGCTAATTCTGTGCTGTAGCTTGCAAAGTATGAAGTCAATCCATATACGGTAGGTTTGTATGGATTTCAAGTCGTCAAGTCAAGTCAAGTCAAGTCAAGTCAAGTCAAGAAGCTTTTATTGTCATTTCAACCATATATAGCTGTTACAGTTGACAGTGAAATGAGACGACGTTTCTCCAGTAACAGGGTGTTACATAAAACAAAGACAGAGCTATAAGGACTTAGTAAGTTAGTCCTAGATACATAAAGTGTATCTGTGCATCCTGGTGCAAACAGTGCAGGACAAGAAAGACAAGACAGACAAGACAGTGCAGGACAAAGGACAGTGCAGGACAAGATAAACAAGACAGAAAGACAGTGTAGGACAAGACAAACAAGACAGACAAGACACTGCAGGAAAAAGGACAGTGCTGGACAAAAGACAGTGCAGGAAAAAAGACAAATACAAGACAATACACCAAAGACAATACACAAAAACAGCACCAGTGTAAATACTGTGTGTTCAAACAATATTGTGTGTGCAGAAATACTGGAATAATCACATTAGTATTATAGCAGCAGTTACATGGGATATTGTAAAGTATTGTGCAAGGCGGCATTCGACTGAAATGTGAGACAGCTTGTGCAAAGAGCAAAAACTGTGTGCAAAACAGCATGTAAACAGTTTGATGGATGCAGATGGATGCAGTTTGATGGATGCAGATGGATGCAGTTTGATGGATGCAGATGGATGCAGTTTGATGGATGCAGACCTACACCAATTACACACCCTTCTATTATTCCTTAGTTTTATCTGGTCTTCTATTCTATTCTGTGAATGAATGTGAGCATGGCACCATGCATTAAGCAAAAACAAGCCACTCCCACCAGCATAAGAGAAGCACAAGCCACGCCCACCCAAAATTAGCCACTCCCTCTAGCATAAGAGAAGCACAAGCCATGCCCACCCAAAATTAGCCACTCCCTCTAGCATAATATAAACACAAGCCACGCCCACCAGCTGAGAGAAAAATAAACCTCTCCCACTAGCATAATAGAAACACAAGTCACACCCACCAGCTGACAGCAAAATAAGCCACTCCCACTAGCATAACAAAAACTCAAGCCACACCCACCAGCTGAAAGAAAAATAAGCCACTCCCACCAGCATAATAGAAACACAAACCACGCCCACCAGCACAATAGAAACACAAACCACGCCCACATGTTGAGAGCAAAATAAGCCACACCCACCAATATAATAGAAACACAAGCCACTCTCTCAAGCAGGAGACAAATAACAAGCCACTTCCACCAGCATGAGAGTAAGTCCTAGTCCTAACTCTCACATCTGGCTGCCATTAAACTCCACGTCAATTTTGACAGCCGTAGCATTCAAGGGTTCAACAGAAATAAAGTATAACTACGCACTACAAGATTACTGTGTGTTCGATGCCAAAGAGCAAACCAATTCAGAGAGTCTAAATCAGCTAAACTGACACTGAGGCATTAAGACATGTAATGTTTCTTGTATGTAATTGTTGAGGTTGATTTGAGATGCAGAAACAGCGTGACAGACGTGAAACGCCTCGGCGAGTGGATCTGCTCCACACCCAGAGTGACTGACAGCAAAAGACATGATTTTGACAGGCCACTGTCCACCAGAACTGTGCACACACCAAACAACTTTACATATCAGCCCGTACGAACCGTTTCCGACAAGCCGTGAAGAAAAAGAGGGTGAGAATGAGGGAGAGAAAGAGGTAGATTTAGATCGAGAGACGAAGTAAGGAAGAGAAAGGGGAGAAAGATAGATTGAGAGAGAAACAGAGAAATAAAGAGGTATAATAAAGAGAGAGAGAGAGAGAGAGAGAGAGAGAGAGATGGAAAGATATATATAAATATATATATATATATATGTGTGTGTGATTCAGAGAGAGAGAGAGAGAGAGAGAGAGAGATAGAAAGAGAGAGATAGAGAGAGATAGAGAGAGAGAACATAGAGAGAATAAAGAGAGGGTAGAGAGAAAGAGAGAGAAGAAGAGAGAGAGAAACAAAGAGAGAAATAAGAGTGTATAAAGATGAGAGTCGAGAGAGATGACGAGCAGAGAGATGACGAGAGAGAAATAAAGAGAGTGAGATAATAAAGAGTAGACAGAGAGAAGAGAGAGAGTGAGAGGAGAATTAGGAGGAGAAGGCAAGATAGAGAGGAATAATTTAAGGAATTGGAAGAGGTATAAGGTAAAGAGCGGAGATGGATAAGAGAGAGAGAGATAGAGAGGGATAGAGAGAGAGAAACAAAGAGAGAAATAAAGAGGTATAATAAAGAGAGAGAGAGAGAGAGAGAAAGAGAGAAATAGAGAGAGAGAAACAAAGAGAGAAATAAAGAGGTATAATAAAGAGAGAGAAGAGAGAGAGAAGAGAGAGAGAGAGAGAGAGAGAGAGAGAGAGAGAGAGAGAGAGAGAGAGAGAGAGAGAGAGAGAGAGAGAGATGTGGCCACAACAGCATTTTTATTTCTGCATGTCCTAATTTGCTCCTGAGTACTGAACTATTTGTAAGTCATTCAGATTCAGATGGAGGTTGATGGAGGTAGATGGAGGTTGATGGAGGTAGATGGAGGTAGATGGAGGTTGATGGAGGTTGATGGAGGTAGATGGAGGTAGATGGAGGTTGATGGAGGTTGATGGAGGTAGATGGAGGTTGATGGGGGTTGATGGAGGTTGATGGAGGTTGATGGAGGTTGATGGAGGTTGATGGAGGTTGATGGGGGTTGATGGAGGTTGATGGAGGTTGATGGAGGTAGATGGAGGTTCAGCTCATCTCAACATACACATCTTAATATATTTATTCCAGTCACAAAAACCAATCAGCATGAAAACCCTGTGGTGCTCTTTCAGGAGCCTCTGTGAGAGTTTGCATGGTTTCTAATGAGGATTAAACAGAATGTTACACATGGGACCATTACAGTGACTCGTAATGAAGGGAGGACATGAGCACATACACTGTAAATACCCCACCATCATCTCTCAGAGCACATACACTGTAAATACCCCACCATCATCTCTCAGAGCACATACACTGTAAATACCCCACCATCATCTCTCAGAGCACATACACTGTAAATACCCCACCATCATCCCTCAGAGCACATACACTGTAAATACCCCACCATCATCCCTCAGAGCACATACACTGTAAATACCCCACCATCATCCCTCAGAGCACATACACTGTAAATACCCCACCATCATCTCTCAGAGCACATACACTGTAAATACCCCACCATCATCTCCCAGAGCACATACACTGTAAATACCCCACCATCATCTCCCAGAGCACATACACTGTAAATACCCCACCATCATCTCTCAGAGCACATACACTGTAAATACCCCACCATCATCTCTCAGAGCACATACACTGTAAATACCCCACCATCATCTCTCAGAGCACATACACTGTAAATACCCCACCATCATCTCTCAGAGCACATACACTGTAAATACCCCACCATCATTTCTCAGAGCACAATACACTGTAAATACCCCACCATCATCTCTCAGAGCACAATACACTGTAAATACCCCACCATCATCTCTCAGAGCACATACACTGTAAATACCCCACCATCATCTCTCAGAGCACATACACTGTAAATACCCCACCATCATCTCTCAGAGCACAATACACTGTAAATACCCCACCATCATCTCAATACCCCACCATCATCTCTCAGAGCACATACACTGTAAATACCCCACCATCATCTCTCAGAGCACATACACTGTAAATACCCCACCATCATCTCTCAGAGCACATACACTGTAAATACCCCACCATCATCTCTCAGAGCACATACACTGTAAATACCCCACCATCATCTCTCAGAGCACATACACTGTAAATACCCCACCATCATCTCAATATCCCAAAATCATAACTAAGAACATAATACACTGTAAATACCCCACCATCATATCTCAGAACATAATACACTAAATACCCCACCATCGTCTCTCAAAGCACATACACTGTAAATACCCCACCATTATCTCAATACCCCACCATCATATCTCAGAACATAATACATTGTAGATACCCCACCATCATCTCAATACCCCACCATCATCTCTCAGAGCACAATACATTGTAAATAACCCACCATTATCTCAATACCCCACCATCATCTCAATACCCCACCATCATCTCAATACCCCACCATCATCTCTCAGAGCACAATACACTGTAAATAACCCACCATTATCTCAATACCCCACCATCATCTCAATACCCCACCATCATCTCAATACCCCACCGTCATCTCAATACCCCATCATCTCAATACCCCACCATCATCTCAATACCCCACCGTCATCTCAATACCCCATCATCTCAATACCCCACCATCATCTCAATACCCCACATCATCTCAATACCCCACCATCATCTCAATACCCCACCATCATCTCTAAGAGCACATACACTGTAAATACCCCACCATCATCTTAATACCCCACCATACCTGAACCTGGAAGAAATGTACACAGATACAGAGAGAACCTGCGACACCATGGAGTTGTGAGACGACGTACGATAAGTGTGCAGAGTAAATCTTACAGTCTAGCATACTGTTTTTAGTTTTTTTTTTTTTTTTACAGAAAGCTTTGTACCAAATATTGTGTCTCAGGTTTATTACCCCTTCCTTTTTATTCATTTATTTATTTGTTTATTCGTTTCTGTAAATAAAATCAGAAACCTCATGCTACCATCTATCTGCTACACGGCACCGCAGCAGTGTAAATGGGTCACAATGTAATTTAAAGCATGAGTCATGAAAAATAAAATAAAACCAACAAACCCTGTGGAATGATTTGCATTACTGAGCTGCACATTGCTCCGTATTCACGGAAGGGTTTATGTTTGGTGGCAGTCGGTGTGGAGACGCTACATCAAAAAGAAAATATAATTCACTTGAGAAGATGGTTTTTTTTTTTGCACACTTCCTATGAGCCCTGACCACGGCGGTGTGAACTTCCAACAGCATCGCTAACGCGAGCCAGAAACACTGAGCCATCTGTCTGAAACACACACACACACACACACACACACACACACACACACACACACATATGCTCCTTCACAAACAAAGACAATTGCACAATCCATAAGGGCGTAAACACCCAGATAATATATATGAGCACACACTCACACACACACACACACACACACACACACACACACACACACACACACACACACACACATATGCTCCTTCACAAACAAAGACAATTGCACAATCCATAAGGGCGTAAACACCCAGATAATATATATGAGCACACACTCACACACACACACACACACACACACACACACACACACACACACACACACACACACACACACACACACACACACACACACACACACACAGAAAGAAAAAAACCCACAAAATTCCCTTCACATTCAAAAACAATTGCACAATCCATAAGGGCGTAAACACCTACATAATATATATATATGAACACACACACACACACACACACACACACACACACACACACACACACACACACACACACACACACACACACACACACACACACGAAGAAAAACCCCCACAAATTTCCCTTCACATTCAAACACAAATGCACAATCCATAAGGGCGTAAACACCTACATAATATATATATATATATGAACACACACAGAAAGAAAGAAAGAAAGAAAGAAAGAAAGAAAGAAAGAAAGAAAGAAAGAAAGAAAGAACAGACAATTTCCCTTCACATACATAGACAATTGCACAATCCACAGGGGTTTAAACACCCAGATAATATATGTATATGAACACACACACACACACACACACACACACACACACACACACACACACACACACACACACACACACACACACACACACACACACACAAACACTCAAGCTTGTTACAAGTTACAAATCTTTTAAAGTTCCTTCTTAAAGACAACATCTGCACTCCTAAGTACCGAATGGAATGTTGCTATGTGACAGCATTTAATCACACACACACACACACACACACACACACACACACACACACACACACACACACACACACACACACACACACACACACACAGTGAGTGAACGCTTCGGTTCCTGTGGAGCTAAAACCATTAAAGATTTATTTGGTGATTTGAAATATTGATTGAGTGAGAAAAGCAGAAGTGGGAATGAGCAGCAGGAGGTTCTCATTGCTCTCACGACTGAACGTATAATGTGCCTCGTATCGAGCTCTCGCACACACACACACACACACACACACAAACACCCAAATATACACACTCAACACCTCTAAACACAGATTAACACAGAAAGTAAAGGGAAGACCCGCTCTCGATTCAATGAAAAATACACAATGACGCCGTATCACAGAAAGAGTACACAGTGAAAGGAGAAATGACATTAATGCACCTTTTCAGCTTCGCTGCCTCACAGCGCAGGGTTCGATCCTTAGCTCAGATTACTGTCTGTGTAGAATTTCACATGTTCCTCCTGTGTTTCCTCTGAGCTCTCTGGTTTCCTTGCAGATCTGGAGTACTTGTAATGAAAAGAAGAAACAGATTCGAGAAAAAATATTACATCAAAATATTACGTTTCTCAACAGAACAGATTTCTTATGATCGCTTAAACGTCATCTAAAACAGGTGTCTGACGGTTAGCGAGCGAGCGGGATCGATTGGCGTAGTATGAACGTAAACCAGTTCCGGTCTGAAATCGCATAAGGATTAAAACAATGCACATCGTCTCAAAGCAGCTTTACAGAACATAAGTAATATAGTACAGAAAGTTTAATATCATACAAAGATTAATGTCATACAAACGTTCAGGATTAATATTAGACTTATATTTAAACGTGTTGGTATTTATCCAGAATGAACGACCCTGAGGTGACCGAGGTGACTGTGGTGAGGAAAAAAAACCCTTAAATGGAAGGAGGAATAAACCTTGAGAGGAACCAGACTCATAAGTGAACCTCATCCTCATTTGGGTGACACCGGAGGGTGTGATTATAAATATACAGAGTAGAACAGATCAATGTTAATGTGTCTGTTACAAAGCACCAGGGTTCGATTCTCATCTCAGGTGTGAGCTCGGTGTTTGATTTTATTGAAAATGAATCATCCGAATGTTACTCGGTTCAATCACATGGTCTGCATTTGAATGAAAGAAATTCCACCAGCTTGCACAGTCTGCATGTTTTTAGGCAGTGGAAAGCAAGCGGAGATGAAATTGGACATGCAGAGAATCTCCACAGAGTTGTAAGGCAGCACCGCTACCCATCACCATGCCTCCCTGCACTTATCCCTGTTCTTATTTGTTCATTACTCAGTGAAGCACAGATTAAGTGCATGCTGTCAGTCGCCTGGCTAGAAATCAGAACGATTTCTCCAAAGGAGACAGATGTCCAGACACCAAACTAGCGAGAGGAAAGTGTGAAATTATCATTCTGAATCTTGTTAGGCCAAAAGGCATTACCAGTTCTAATCACTGCCAGGCCTGGTGTCTCATAAGAACAGACCAATTGAAGCTTTCAGCTCTCCTATACTGTAGCTCTGTGTGAGTATGTGTGTGTGAGTGTGTGTGTGTGTACTGTATGTGGACTTGGTGATATCTCTGAGATGAGAGTCCCGAGGCCCTGTAATCAGCCAGGAAGCCCAGCAAGCACAGGTTTGTCTCTGCTCCACGATACTCCTGTAGGGAGAAAAGAACATTTCCAACAGACATAGCCAAGTTCTGCATTTCAAAAACATCTAACTGTATATATTTTCACCTCCTACAGCATCAGAAGCAATTTGTTCGCACAGCCAACGATAGACGTTTGTCAGAAACATCCTGTTTCCCGGGAAACGTCGTTTAATGTTTTCTTTACATCCACAATCTTTACTGAACACTTCACTAGAGTTAAGTCCTGGATGATCTTTATATATAATATATCTATAGATATACTATAGATCTATATATATAAAATGAAATGCCACCTACATGGCAGACTTTAAAGCGTTGGAGTGTGAAAGTCTGAGGAAGTCAAAGCAGCTATTGTTTGTAGAGAAAGTAGAAAGGCTTTGTGTTGGTGAGTCTCAGATGTAAGAGAGAAGGTAATCTTTTCATGGGTACGCTCCATCGATTAGAGGCTTATTTCAAAAAGACACAGAGAGGAAAATCATCTGATTAACATCTGCTGTATGTCTGGAAGTGATCGTGCACGGAGACTGACTTCCTCTTGTAAGGGCAGATTTTGCCCGTGTTCAGGTCTGCTTGTCCATATGACTCACACCTAACCAGTAATGTTATTAATAGATGATGTTTGTGGTGATACGTCTTCATGATGTCACGTTTAAATCTCGCCAGACTTTGTTTGCGATGGACACGCGGCGCTCGACAGTAATGAACGGACAGGCTGACATTTCATTGTGCGCGACTGTCTTAGCTTCATGTAAGCTCACATTATTGAGCTTAATTCTGATAAGACTAATGAGATCAGAAATAACCCACATTTCATTTATCTCTCACTGTAGGGCTCTTTGTCGGTCTCCATTATCCCTGGATTTATTTGGCCTAATTTTAGAAATTGAATGTCTGCATTTGGGATAATTAGAGACATACAGTACATATGGAAAATACATACTGACATATGTTTGTGATCGTAAAGTTTTCACGTGATTATGAAAGCAATATGAGTGCTAGGGATATAACACAATCTTTATAACTGTTTAGTTCACCAAATGTCTGTATGCGTATCTGGAAACCAAAAGTGGGTGTGGCCTAAACTGGAATTTTTAGAGTTGACAAATTTGGGTTTTAATCCATTCTTATAGATATTGTTTTGATTTGTACCTGACTATGATCTTTTATAAAATAGCTAGTTGGATCTGTTTCCCCAAATGTACATTGAACGGTATTTAATACTGTATATCCTTCACTCTTGGTCAGAGATGTTTAGAGAAGAAGAACTCAGCGGTCTCAGGAATTAAATGCCTAAAACCTGACCATAACCCATCGAACTGCTGTCTGAATTTCAACAGATTCTGTAATAATCACCCAACCTTGTTGAGACAGATTCTTCAGGCTGTAGTGAAGCTCAGGATGTGCTTTTAAATAAATGTACCTGTCTCCGATTCTAATAAGAACCCAACTTTACTGCCTTTAAGCTTTTCAGCCTGATCACACCCTATCCGTTGATAGCTAAATCTTCAATTGAACATCTACAAATACTTTAAACCACTTTTTTAGCCTCTTTTCATCTGTCACTGAAACTGGAGGCCAAGTGCAGGTTTTATTTGATAAAGTGAGCAACAGGCACACAGGCAACAAAAAAAATCAAGAACCATAAACTATATAAAGAAAAAACAGATAAAGGCTGATTAGGGCTGTAGCACACTACAAACACCACCACCCACCACCACCACCACCACCACCACCACCACCACAACAACAACAACAACAACAAAAGCTTAACAAGAGGAGGCTGAAACACAGGACTTTATATAGAGGTGCTAATTAGGGGCAACACAGAGCAGGTGTGAGTGATCATTGGGGACATGTGAACATGTGATGTGAAACGTGTAATGCTCCAACGCCTTTGCATACCCCAGATAATCCAGATGTTGCCATTTCTTTCTTCATACCCCATCACCATCACCGTTCAACGCTCTAAACCTGTTATATATCCTCATATACCCCAGATGTTGCCATCCATGTCCCAACACAACCTCACCCCACTGATCGCCTCAAAACCACGCACTCATTATCTTCATTTACCCCAATACTCAGTCGTCTATTCCCAGATACCCCATAACCCAACCCCATTCCCTATCCCCATATACTTCAATTCCGTCACACCCTAAGCCCTGCATGCCTGAACACCACCATCACAACAGACAGGTCAATGTTCCATTGTCTATCCCTACATACCCCAACACTCTTGCCATCCCATCTTCCCTTGCCATAACTCACTGATTGCTCCAAAACAATCTCTGTATTCTCACATGCCCAATACCATTCACATCCTTAATGCCCTATCACATCTCCCCATCACCTACAGCCAACCCCACATCAACACTGATTGCTCCATTCACTCCCTATACCCATATACCCCAATACTGTCCACAACCCCATCCCTCGCATACCTCAACACCATCACCACATCACACCACATTATTCAATGCTTCAACTCCATTGTCAATCTCCAGATACCCCAGGACTGTCATCATCCCATATCCCCTTACCATAACACCAACCCCACCCATCTCTGGTTACCCCAAACCTATCCACTCCCTATCCCCATATACCTCACTACTGTTCACACCACTATCCACCACATGCCTCAACACCATCACCACACCACATCGTTCAATGCTCCATCTCTGACATCTGTCCCCAGATACTCCAGATGTTGTCTTCCCTGGATTCCGTGTCACATTTCGGTTCCTTATTGTCTTTTAGAGTCATATTGACATGATCAATCAAGCCTCCTATAGATTAGCTACCAAATTTTACTTGAGCTGATAAAGTATTGGGCTTAAGGATGACAACAAAGTGTCCCCCAAGGGGAAATGATACGGAGAAGAACATGCTAAACCCAGTCAGCATGAAGTTGTCAATGATGGCTTAGTGGTTAAAGCTTCAAGCTACTGAGTTCAATTCCCAGCAGTGCCAAGCTGCCGGGTCATTGAGCAAAACATCCAGACCTCAATTTCATTGTACGTTGCTTTGAATAAAAGCTAGTGCCATCCAAGGACCAAATGTAAATGTACCCTGTACAGTATGTACTAAATCACCATGACATACTAGTATGCTAATGAGCTAGCTTTTGGACCAGGAACTACCACTGAAGCAGTTTTTTTTAATGTTAATACATACAGAGTGTTAACTGGTATGTCTAGAATAAACATTATCTAGCTTACCAACTATAATGTAACAATGGTAAGTCAGCATATACATGTAGACCGTAGATGGAATAGATGGTCGACATAGCAACATAGATTCATCTCAACATAGCAAAATACTATTTTATTTCTGAAATGTTCAGTGTTTTATTTCACCTGTTTACATTACACACCTCTAGCCACCATTTTCTCATTGCTTTAAATTAAATCTTGTCACATTGCAACGCCTCCTGAAAAAGCAGTGCTGCTGAAGTCTACATTCATGTTGACTCGATCAATCGAACCTCTAAGGGGTTATCTAACAAACTTCACTCGGGCTGATAAAGTATTGGAACGGCCTTTAAGATGGCGACAGGGATTCCCTTAAGGGGAAGTAGCAAGCGGAAGTCGACCGGAATGTGATAAAAGCTGTTCTGAAGCACAGAAAGCATTGAGTTGTTATTATGCGACAAACCTAGAAATCGCCACACAATAAGATATGCATTTGGCCTAGATACACATTCAGCTTATAGGAGATGCCTTAAATATGGAGTGAATAAATAAATACAATGAATAATAATATTAATAATGATAATAAACAAGCACAGATGCCAAATTAAATACGACATTAAACATTAAATTAAATACATAACTACATATACATAAATACATAAATACTCAATAAACTCAAACCATTTAAATAATGACACCAACCAAATAACCAGCCTACAATACAAAGAAAAGGCAAAAATAAAAGATTAACTAAATAATTAAAATCAATCAGTCAATCAATTAATCAATGAAGAGAATAAGAAAAATATAAATAAATACACTTATAAACATATAATAAAAAAAAAAAACATTTAATCAACCAAACAAATGAATAAGCACAAAAAGACAAAATAAATAAAACCCAAACAATCGACCAAACAGGTAATAAAAAACAAAATTTGATCTTTAAAATAAAGCTAAGAAACAACCATCGTATACATACAAAAATACTAAAATGAGCTAAATAAATTGCACCCACCAATTAACCAAATAACTATATAACTATAAAACGATCATTTAAATGAATCATAAATCATACCAGTAAATAAACCAACCAACCAACCAAACAAATAATAAACAAGAAAGAAAAAAACAAACAAAAAAAACCTAAATAAAACAAATAGAAAATTAATTAATTAAACCATCCAAAAAAGCAAGCAATTAACCAAGCAAACAAATAGGCAAACAGTAATACAGACAGACAGACAGACAGACAGACAGACAGACAGACAGACAGACAGACAGACAGACAGACAGACAGACAGACAGACAGACAGACAGATGGACAAGTAAACAAACAAATAAAACCAAACAAGTAACCAACCAGATCCTCAGACAGTCAGACAGACAGAAAAATACAAATAATTGCTAGTAGAGCCCAACATCCAGAGCATCCATCTTGCAGTCAAACACAAGCTTCTCTGTCTTAGCGGGTGGTTTTGATTCAGATGTAGTGCTGAAAACATTCTCCCTGAGCACATGCAACTTTAATGCTGTCAGATCCTGTAAAGTTCATTCCTTTAAAAATATAAACTGCATCGGCATTGTCTGGAACACAGAATTATACACCTTTATATAACTCCCATGGCATATTTACGCTTTTCTAACGTCATTCCTGTCATCATAAATGCAACTGCGTGCCCGCTGTACGACGCTGAGCGATGCTTTTATGATATTATATACAAGAGTATAAAATTCATTTCTTATTCATTTCTACTGAACTGATTTATTTTGGGTTATTAGGTCAGTAAAGGTGATTTTTTTTTCCTGGTAAAAGAGACACAGAGAAGCTGATGTATGATATGGATGCCTAAGTACAATCACAAATAAATAATTCCAATATTGTTTTTTTTTTTTTTTTTTTTAAAGCAGTGAACAAACTTTATAGGGTGTGAATGTATTAAATTTGTATGTGCTTTGGGACGAGACCACATCACAACTGGAGCCACTGGCTATATGTGTGTTTATTGCACATTTGAATGCAAGCCGAAGTGTGTCCAAAGGGGTTTGGGTTCGATCTGAGACTGTGAATCAGGCATGTTGATCTAGCATTGGCTCCGGGCGGTAGCCGTTCCTCTGTGACCCTGAGTTTCTCAGAGGTACCTGCAATCTATAGTAACAGAGTTTGTGCTCTTAACTGAGAGCAATGGACAAATGTTCTCATTATAATGCCACACTTAGCCAGAGGACTACCTGCACATATGACATTTTTGCAGACCTAGAGAAGACCCAGATTTACAGCTTTTTAAGCTTTATGTTTCTAAGATCTCTAAAGGTCGAATGCATAAGGATTGTTATTTGTTGATATTTAAGTGTCTCCTCGGTTATTTAGGTCCAGTTCACCCTGTAAAGTACTTATGCATATCATTTTTTTTCACAGACAAAACAATTACTGTTAATTAGATATTCTACATAATCCTGAGTCTTACTTTTACTGAAAAGATTAGATGTAAACATCACGTTCCAAAATCATGTGCATTATCAGTTGGGTTCTTTCTTTACTGTTATAATAAGCTTCACTCCTCTAGGAAGGCTTTGCATTAGATGTTAGAGCATGGCTGTGGGGATTTGTGTTCTTTCTTCTCCAAGAGCATTCGTGCGATCAGGAGCTGATGTTGGAATGGTGAAGAGGATCCAGTTCCAGTTCATCCCAAAGGTGTTCAGTGGGGTTGAGTCAGAGTCAGGACTCTGTGCAGGACACTCGAGTTCTTTCACTCCAACCTTAACCACCTTTAAATCGTGTCTTCATGTAGACTGCTTTGTGCACGGGGGCTTTGTCGTGCTGGAAGAGTGTTTGAGCCTTTTTGTTCCATTTAAGCGTAATTGTGATGCTACAGCTTACATGGACGGTCTGCACAATTGCACAGTGTGAATCTGGCTTTGGACAAATGGTTTGGTGATGAAGCTACAATTTTATTTAAAAGGAAAAGTATTGAGGTGATTTAAATGTAAGTTGACAAGCTTCATTGTTTTGTCTTTATTAACGCTGGTGAGGGAATGACTTATCTAAAGTGTATCTGCAGCTGCAACTGTAAACAGATTTGAAAAAAAAAATTATTTTATTAATAAAAAATGCAATTAATGGAGAATTTCTGAGGTTTAATAGCTGCTGTTATAGTTGCTCCCTCTCCCTCTCTCCCCTCTCTCTCTCTCTCTCTCTCCCCCTCCTCTCCCCCCTTTCTCCCCCTTTCTCTCTCTCTCTCTCTCTCTCTCTCTCTCTCTCTCTCTCTCTCTCTCTCTCTCTCTCTCTCTCTCTTCTCTGGCGCATGCACGAGCGCACGCGGCCGCCTGCTCGCGCATTAACGCGCCCCCCAGTTAAAGAGCGCGCTCGAGCAGCTCGGGATTATTTCATTTCCTCTCCCTCTGTTGATCTCAGAGTGATTTCCACAGTCTCATTCTGCTCAGCATATGTATTTTTAGATCTAAAGAAAAACCCGGCGGACTCTCCATCACCAAATGATCCGGTTCCAACTCAGAGAACTCCTCTCATCACCATCATCACCATCATCATCATCATCATCATCACCATCATCATCAGTAGTGTGGTAGAGGGAATGAAGCCCTGTATAAACTCTGCTAAACGCTGATATGGAAGGACAGATCGGAAGTTTCTGAATGACTGAACGGATGCAGGAGTTCAGAGTGTAGTTTGAGCTGCTGGATGGATCCTGGATTGGGTTTAAAGACGCTCATGGAAACCAAAGGTAAGAAATCAGGCGTGCACGAGATTACACTTTGACTAGGCACCATTAGCGCGTGCGGTTTACAAGTTAGTGTAAATGAATCATTGTAAACCCCAAAGCATATCGATTACAACACGCTGCTGGAATAAATGTGACATAATGACACCCTCAGTGTCAGAAAGTTTGTTAATGCACCGTTTAAGCTTCTTGATCATTCACATTCAGTTCCATTCACGTGTATTCTACACGGGATAGCATCATTATGTAGTACTGTAGACCTATAGAAAAGCACTTTCGCATCTGTGTCTGTAGAAGCCATATCACGGTAAATGATATGTTGCAACAGAAATGCAATCTGATATTTTGATTAAATACACCGTCAGCGAGAAAAGCACTGAACTGGAAGATCAAGGAAACACCTTTAGTACCTCTAGTGTATGTTTTGTTTACCTGGGAAGGTGCACGTGCCTTACATTTAATCACCTTTTAGAATAAAGTTTTGATAATAGCTCATGAGTTGTATAATTCTGTACATTTAATTATTTAATTACATTTCTAGGTCTACTAAACATAGTCCTGTAATTCCTTTATTATTATTATTATTATTATTATTATTATTATTATTATTATTATTATTATTATTATTATAGTATGTATAGAAACACTTCCATTATTCTATAAACCCGGATTTTAAAGTCTTGCATGATTTCTTCCAGACTTTTTTTTTTAATTAATTTTTTTTAAATGTTTCAGTCACGTCCTGATTAGTTCATTAATTAACCTTCACACCCATCCTGAACTGTGTGATCCGTCAGCGTGTGTTTCCATATCACAAGCCGTGTCACAACTAACTGCAGCGTGTTGCAACATACTGTATATTTTGCCCATATGGTGCATCTCGTTTACTTACTGTGAGTAATTACGCAGAGCAAGATGATATACAGCGAAATTAACACCAAGTGAGATGCCTGAATCCGTCTGGTTTTGAACAAGCTCCTGACGTGCTGAATTGACATTTGCAGTGTTGCATGAATTCATAGAGTGCTGAATTATCCCATACAAACGCAAGGGTTAATTCATCTCCAGGCTTTGGGCTGTGCGTATTTTCATTACTGAACCATATACGCGTAGTTTATTGAGTGCAGAGCTTTTATTTATTTATTTATTTATTTATTTATTTATTTATTTATTTATTTATTTATTTATTTATTTATTAAAAAACAAAAAGAAGAAGAAGAAAGCAGAGCAGACAGTAACTCATGAAGGATGTGTATTTGGTGATGAACAGTTTCCCTAATCCATATAAGCCACAGGAGTGTGCATGCAGGCTTTGCATAATATCACTTTCTTCCTTCCTTCTTTCCTTCCTTCCTTTTCGCACAGTGAAAGCTGATGCGCCTGTTCAGGATAAAATACTTTTTATTTTTGTTGCACTGTGTAAAGTAAAATTCATGACGTGTTTATTAGCGCTCTGTAATCTTAATCAGCGTTTGGTTAGAAACGCACGTGTTTTACGCACGTTACGGCGCACGTTAAAGCGGGTTTTAAATGTTTTGAATTATATTTGACGTGTCAGGTTTAACTAGGCGATATACACCAAAATCATTAACACTTGATTGAGTTATTGTCCTAAGTGTTATTTGAGTCTTGTGTGTGTGTGTGTTTGTGTGTGTGTGTGTGTGTGTGTGTGTGTGTGTGTGTGTGTGTGTGTGTGTGTGTGTGTCTGCTTATATAGCACGTGTACACAACTGATGTTGATCCAGCTACACAATTCTCACATGATATGGTCATTACCTTAAATATTTATTGCATTGCATTCTGGAATTTTCCCCCAGAAATAATCAGTAGGTTTGCACAAAATGAACAAAACTTCAATACTTTTAATAAAACATGAATTTATGTACACATTACAGTAAAGAAACAAAGCTGACGTGATGATGCCAGCAGTGGTTACAGGTTAGCATGTTGAGCATGTTGAATTTTATTATTTACTAAGAGCAGTAAGAGGTGTTTTTTCTCTAACTTGAGAAGCAGCATTATTACCTTAGTAGTTTAAAGAGGATAAAAGAGCGTTATGGATGGCTGCTTATCGTGCCTATAACATAAGTAATAACAGGGTCAAACCACTTTCATGATCATTCAACATCTTTAAATGGAACTGACTGTAATGTAACTGCAACTTGTTTTTTATTTTTTATTTTTTAGAAATAACATTTCTTAGCTTTGACAAAATCTGTGCAGAATTAATCATCACCTGCTTCATTACACCACCTCCATGTTGATTATTTTCTTATAACAGCAGTGTTTTCTTGCATAGCGTGCTTAGTATATCGTACGACATGTAAGATCGCTCAAGCAGACTTCTGTGATATAAGTAGGAGGATTAACAAAAGGATTTAATGTCTATAAAACCTCAACTGCCAGCCACAAATATATTTTATTTTATAAGTACATAATAAGGAATAATTAAAGATTCATTGTGTGAAACACCAAATGTAAGTTCAGTCCTCTATCCACCATACTGTAGATACTGCTGTAATAAGTCATTACCTACTGATAAGAATAGACTTCCAATGTTACGTCTTTTGACTCTGGAGCATCATAAGCTTCACAAAATGTTCTGAGATTTGCAATTTCATCTAATACTAATGTTCACTCCGAACAGGCTCAGAAAGTCCTCCTGCACCTGTTCGGGCTTTAGGGACAAAATGATCAGGACTTAATGAGAGTGACTTCCAGAGCGGCAGTAAACTCGGAGCGCTGATGGAACACTGGGCTTTTTATCTTTTTTGTCCAAATCAAGCCAGTGTGAAGATGTAGTGCTCATGCGACATGAGGGATGTTAAAGAAAAATGAGTGAACATTTACACTTGATCATATGTAAATGGCTTTTATATCATGTTTTTGTTGAAAGACAGGACATTGTGCAGCTGTGGGAAAGGAAATTTCAAAAAGTTTCAGAAAGTAAAATGTATCAGTATATTTTTTTCTGGCATGGATATATCCCTTACTCATTGTATCTTATTACCATAGCAGGCATTTTAAAGTGCATCTTTGTCATTTCTTCTGTCATTAATTATTAAAGCCAGTGATTTAATAATCCACTGACGGATTCCTATGTTTCTGTTTACGCTTTATAAACAGAGTCATGTGACACCGTTAAGGATCGTGCAAAAACTGTAATAATCGTTCGGCCATGTAAGTTTCGGCACCTGATAGACGGCATGATAGAGAAACGGTGAGGCTGAGTTGATAGTAAGGACCCTGAGGACTCGTTCTCAGTTAATAGGAATTACAGAACCGCAAATGGGCTTCATTACGTTCTGTACATGGATTACTTCATGACATTAAACCAGACTCTTGCTGCTTATGTTTCAGACAAAATTTGCTTTGATTAGAAGTGGAATAGGTCATGAGGAAAGGAATTTCCCCAGCCACGCTTCTAGCATTTGTGGAGAGCCTGGTATGTTTTATGTCACAAATGCGACTACGAATATTTAATCCCTACTGACTGTTAAGTGTGTAAATACACAACGGTTCATAATCCTGAAGCTTGTGGCCAGAAAGGTGCTCCAAAGATAACTGTGACTGGAGCGTATTACATCCATCGCATCCATGTAAAATTCATGGGGTTTTAACGAGCGCCACACATTACAGTATGTTGCCTTGCATAATAATAACGTTATAAAGAACTCTATAAAGCTCGATCCGTTTCCTTCATCGTAACCATCATACTTTCTCATGCATGTTCGCCGAGTCAACTCTGTGTCAACTCTGTGTCAAATCTGTTTTCTCAGGAAAGTTCACAGATTTTAACACGTTCACGTTCCATAAATATCCAAGGTGCTAAATTATTCAGAATCAAAAACTGCTTGAAACCTAATATCACATAGCAGTCCACATTCTGTGTGTTTGGCCTTTCTTTAGCGTCTGAACAAGATTGCTCATCTTCCGGGTTTGGTGTTCAGAATAAACCTTGATTTTTAAATAAAATAATACACAGAAATCAGCCACATTGAGTAATATATATATATATATATATATATATATATATATATATATATATATATATATATATATATATATATATATATATATGACATAAAACACTTGGAAAAGAAAAATCTAATTATCATCCGCAAGCTTCTGTCAGTACTTTTTCCATCAACTCATCCATGAATTTGTAAATAAACAAGTTCATTTCTATTAGTCAACTTCCGTCCCTCACCAACTTCTCGTTTTTTTGTTTATCTCTCCTTCTTGTCAAGTCACCAACAAACCACAAATCCTTTCCCTTAAAATGTAATCAGCTTCACCTCTGAATGTTAAACTGGAGACAGGAAAAATTCCAAAAAAAAAAAAAAGTACTTTTAAAATAATTAACAAATACATCGTTTTAAAATGTATGTGCATGTGACGTGTTCTATTTATAAGGGCGTAAGATGTGTACTGTAGTATAGGAATAGTATTGTGTCATGCAGCTTGTCTTGCTCTCTAGAAACTGCGCCGGAAAACATAACCCTATGGTTCAGACTGTTCACATGAAACAGCTGCCAAAAAAGTCCCTGTGTATGATATTACTACCCAAATGAAATGTATTAAAATGAGGTTATTAATCAACATCTTCTGACCAATCACAATCGAGCACTGATTCAACGGTGCTGTGGCATAATGTAAAATAAACCATATTCCCAGATCTTATTTAAAATGAGTATAACAAGCCATACATGTTAAAATCAACTTCCTAGCATTATTAGTAAAGCCATCTGCCACCAAAAACAGCTCCAATGAAGCAGCGGCTCCACAAGACCTCTGAAGGTGTTCTGCGGGATCTGGCATTAAGAGTTCAGCAGCAGGTTCTTTAAGTCCTGTAGATCGTGAGGTGGGGTCACAATAGATCAGACTTGTCTGGGATCTGGGGAATTTGGAGGCCAGGTCAAGACCTTGAACTCTTTGTTATGTTCTTCAGACCGTTCCTGACCAATGCTAATCCTGAACCATGCTGATTTTAGACACCTTAGATGTCCATGACCCTGTAACCTATTTTTCTTCGTTGAACCACTTTTGTTATGTACTAATGACACAAAACCTGCTGTTTTGGAGATGCACTGACTGCAGTCATTTAGCCATCACAGTCTGACCCTTATAAAAGTCCCTCAGATCCTTTTTCCTGCTTCCAACACATCAACTTTGAGAACTGTCTGTGCACTTACTGTCTATTACAGTATATCCTATGCCTTGACTAGTGCCACGTTAACAAAATCACCAGTGTATATACTGTAGCTTACATAATCATACACAAAATGACTTCATTTATCAAAAATAAAATAAGAAAAAGATTGTTAAAGCCACCACCGAGAAACCAGCAGAATTTAATTTGCACGTCTTTGCGCTTCTTTGCACAATTTCATCCAGTCTGAACGGTTTCTTTACAGATTGCACGTCTGCCAGCTGGAAGATGCTCAGAACCGAAACCAGTGCAAATGTACCACCAGATGCAATGCGCACAAAACCTCGGAGCCTTTTAAGAAACCCGAATGCTGCTGAGAAAGCTTTTTTTTTTTGACATCTCTCTCTGGAAAAAAGTCTTCAACACGACCCGATTATTTTCCTAAAAGTCTTTACCTTAAATCTGACGATACGGTAGATGCATTTTGAAGATCCGCTTGAAGAATCCAATGAAAAGGTTTTCTTATTATTTCTTATTTATTTTTTTTTAAATCGACGAAACCACCGTTCTAGAGACTACTCACTCTGTTCTGAAAACAAAACAGCACAACTATTCCTCATCGCTATTGTATATTTATTCAGGGCTTGGTGTTTTATTTTATTATTTTCTTTTCTGGGCTGTAGATGTGAAGCTATTTTCGAACTCGCATGGTGCATTTGACACAGTGTGAACCTTTTTGTTGATTGTAGAAGGAGGAGGATGGATGGAGCGTCAAAAGCACTGGCCGTATTTCTGAAGCAGATACCTAGCAGAATGTCATATAATCCCAAATTAATGCATCATCTGGGGAAAGACGCCATCGATTCCAAGCGTGCGAGCTGTGCGCAGGTTCGTTTTATAAATTTCAGAGTCTATTAGCTGTGAGGTCCTCGGCGCCGTTCTCAAAGGCCTCGTTCCAGATCTGTTTTGTTCTCACAGCTGCTGATTACATCAGGTGTGTTGTGAGCTGCAATAGATCAAATCTTTGACAGGCATTTATTTATTTATTTATTTATTTATTTATTTATTTATTTATTTATTTATTATATGTTCTTATATAGCACACGGCAACATGTGTATCACAGAAAGTATGAAGTTAGATACTGATGGCTGAGAAATGAAAAACAACAATCCTGGAACTGTAATGGAGTCATGAATGTTGTTCTTTTAAAAGATATTTCTCCAGCTTGTGTTTTGATGAGCGCTGTCTAAACAGGAAAAAGCTGCCATAGGTGTTTAGGTGGGTTGAGATATGCTGACTGTAAATCATTTTCATCCTCATCAAACCATTAATTTAGCCCCCATGTCTTGTTAATATGGGCAGAGTCATCCGGAAAGAGAACACGCCTATCAGGATAGAAATGTTGCATCATAGGGTAAAGGCGTTTAGTCAGAAAATCTTTGCGTCGGTTTACAGTGATGCTTCTCTCTAAGGTGACGTGTGGGAGCCAAAACAAACCAGGAAAAGAGACATACACACACACACTCACACTCACACACACACACACACACACACACACACACACACACACACACACACACACACACACACACACACACACACACACACACACACACACAGTATGCACCACTTTTTCTTTTCATTTTGTCCTAAGCATCACACATATGATAAAAAATCCAGTTCACCTTCAGCAGTGAGTAACCAAGCAAGCACCAAGCCTTAAGGGCTGCAAATGTCTCTCTATTTAAAAAAGAAATCCATTTATCAGTGATAATCTAGAATATTTTAATACTCACTCACTCACTCACTCATTTTCTACCGCTTATCCGAACTTCTCGGGTCACGGGAAGCCTGTGCATATCTCAGGCGTCTTAGGGCATCGAGGCAGGATACACTCTGGACGGAGTGCCAACCCATCGCAGGGCACACACACACTCTCATTCACTCACACACTCACACACTACGGACAATTTTCCAGAGATGCCAATCAACCTACCATGCATGTCTTTGGACCAGGGGAGGAAACCGGAGTACCCGGAGGAAACCCCCGAGGCACGGGGAGAACATGCAAACTCCACACACACAAGGTGAAGGTGGGAACCGAACCCCGACCCTGGAGGTGTGAGGCGTACGTGCTAACCACTAAGCCACCGTACCCCCCTATTTTAATAAAAAACTGAAAATACTGCACAGGCGCACCACCTCCTTCTCTTGACTTGGAAGTTTAATAATCGAGTAAAGCCTTTATTTGCATATCAAATCATGATTGGTTCATATATTTTATGATGTAATGACACGTTTGATACACTGAGTGTACTATACAACTAATTACACCATAAATTGCACCAGATCTCGTTTTTCCTTGCAAATATGACCACGATACATTGACTGGATATTATTTTTTTTAACCAGTAATATCTTATAGTTTAGATATTTCCAGTATTTATATGATCTGATTTTCTGTTGGTCCAATTTCACAATATACTGCACAGTCTTTAAGCATGGACATGCAAATCTTTGACATGTGCTGCTGATTTATAAAAAAAGCACTCGCAGAAATTGCATCATGAACAAATGTACCGGGGTAGAAACGACTCAGAATGTGCAACAGATTGAAAAGATGCAGTGTCTAGAAGGAAGCACGTTAGTCCTCACCCTTCCCTGATGGTGAGAGCTGGCAGGTGGGTGGGAAATATCAACAGAACGAATTGGCGGAAACGGAGTAAAACGGTGGAAACAGGCTTCTGCAAATACCATTTGGTTGTTTTAATTTATACACAGTTACTGTTCCCTTGATGACTTTCAGGTGTAGTAAATCACACGGCGCCCTTTCGTGCTCGCAGGTAGAATCGGGCTCATTTGCATATTCATTAAGGCCAACAAGCAAAAACAAGCACCGTTCTATTTCACCCGTAATTCCCTGTAGACCCCCTTTTTTTTTTCTCTTCCGGTGTCTGTTTTATGTATTGCACAAAGAAAAAACAAATGCAAGCGAAGAATAAGAAGCTGACTCGAACCGAGCCACAGAAGAGCCTGAGCTGATAACTCGGTTTCCACATTGATCTTCTTTCTACAGTCCTGAAAAGCTTTAGGTAATTGCATTTATTAATGGAAGGAGAGAAAAGTTTTGATTGATGAACCTAAAATATTGTTTAAAGCCTGCCATTCTGTCATGGCCTTGTTATTGATCGTTACTACTCTTATTGATTTCTGCCTTTCTGGATGTCATGAATGTAAACACTGGTCTTCATCGTGTAGTGTTTATGTGGAACGAAAGCCTGTCAAACCCTATACTTATAATATGACGATAATAATCATGACGTCCTACCATTAACTAGCTTGTCGAAGGTTTTGGAATTCAAAGTAAGAATGAACGAGTGTATATTTTATTACTACGAGCCTGGATAAGCGCCTGTCAGAGGCGTCTGTGGAAAAATACTGCAGTACTTACTTCTCCTGTCTAATGAATGGATCGTAACCCAGTCAATATGCAGACTGTTATAAACCTCTCTTTGCATCTCAGAAGCCTCCCATTATGTTTAGCAGCTCCGAGTGATGTTCCATCAGCAGGAAAATCATATTTGCTAGAGTGCGCGCTCGACTCGTGTCTCCTCACATTACTGTCTGCTTGTGAGCCTCTGCCAGTTTGAGCAATTAAATTACGCCTCCTCCAGTGATGAAACCTCTTTCAGAACAATTAGTTTGCATTATAACATATGACATTTAAACTCGTGCAAATGACGACAGCTTTCTCTGGCCCGGAAACATAAACACACGCTCATACAGGGCACGTGTATACGGTATTGCTCAGATTTCCATTGCAGATGTCACGTCTGGACAAATTTCATATTCAATTTTTCAATTTGACGTGCGTCAGCTGTGTGATGAGAAAGCAGCTTCTGGCCGGCAAGGCTGCGAACTCGAGCAGGGCAAAATGTGATAATAGTGGTGAGATTTGGTTTTGCTGACAAATGTAATATCCACTGCTTACTGCAAATGCTATAAAAGCCCAGCATGTGCAGAAGTACAGGAGAGCGCTGGTTTACTGCCCGGAACACACAGTCAAAAATCTCCAACACGCAGTCGTGATCATCCAGCAACCAGAGACCAACCTGACACACTGTAACACACTCTCAGTGACACACTGTAACACACTCTCACAGTAACACACTCTCAGTGACACACTGTAACACACTCTCAGTGACACACTGTAACACACTCTCACAGTAACACACTCTCAGTGACACACAGTAACACACTCTCAGTGACACACTGTAACACACTCTCACAGTAACACACTCTCAGTGACACACTGTAACACACTCTCACAGTAACACACTCTCAGTGACACACTGTAACACACTCTCAGTGACACACTGTAACACACTCTCACAGTAACACACTCTCAGTGACACACTGTAACACTCTCAGTGACACACTGTAACACACTCTCACAGTAACACACTCTCAGTGACACACAGTAACACACTCTCAGTGACACACTGTAACACACTCTCACAGTAACACACTCTCAGTGACACACTGTAACACACTCTCACAGTAACACACTCTCAGTGACACACTGTAACACACTCTCAGTGACACACTGTAACACACTCTCACAGTAACACACTCTCAGTGACACACTGTAACACTCTCAGTGACACACTGTAACACACTCTCACTGTAACACACTCTCAGTGACACACAGTAACACACTCTCAGTGACACACTGTAACACACTCTCACAGTAACACACTCAGTGACACACTGTAACACTCTCTCACTGTAACACACTCTCAGTGACACACAGTAACACACTCTCAGTGACACACTGTAACACACTCTCACAGTAACACACTCTTACTGACACACTGTAACACACTCTCAGTGACACACAGTAACACACTCTCAGTGACACACTGTAACACACTCTCACAGTAACACACTCTCAGTGACACACTGTAACACACTCTCACAGTAACACACTCTCAGTGACACACTGTAACACACTCTCAGTGACACACTGTAACACACTCTCACTGTAACACACTCTCAGTGACACACAGTAACACACTCTCAGTGACACACTGTAACACACTCTCACAGTAACACACTCAGTGACACACTGTAACACTCTCTCACTGTAACACACTCTCAGTGACACACAGTAACACACTCTCAGTGACACACTGTAACACACTCTCACAGTAACACACTCTCAGTGACACACAGTAACACACTCTCAGTGACACACTGTAACACACTCTCACAGTAACACACTCTCAGTGACACACTGTAACACACTCTCACAGTAACACACTCTCAGTGACACACTGTAACACACTCTCAGTGACACACTGTAACACACTCTCACTGTAACACACTCTCAGTGACACACTGTAACACACTCTCACAGTAACACACTCTCAGTGACACACTGTAACACACTCTCACAGTAACACACTCTCAGTGACACACTGTAACACACTCTCAGTGACACACTGTAACACACTCTCAGTGACACACAGTAACACACTCTCACAGTAACACACTCAGTGACACACTGTAACACAGTCTCACAGTAACACACTCAGTGACACACTGTAACACACTCTCACAGTAACACACTCTCAGTGACACACTGTAACACACTCTCACAGTAACACACTCAGTGACACACTGTAACACACTCTCACAGTAACACACTCAGTGACACACTGTAACACACTCTCAGTGACACACAGTAACACACTCTCAGTGACACACTGTAACACACTCTCACAGTAACACACTCTCAGTGACACACAGTAACACACTCTCAGTGACACACTGTAACACACTCTCACTGTAACACACTCTCAGTGACACACTGTAACACTCTCAGTGACACACTGTAACACACTCTCAGTGACACACAGTAACACACTCTCAGTGACACACTGTAACACACTCTCACTGTAACACACTCTCAGTGACACACTGTAACACACTCTCACTGTAACACACTCTCAGTGACACACAGTAACACACTCTCAGTGACACACAGTAACACACTCTCAGTGACACACTGTAACACACTCTCAGTGACACACAGTAACACACTCTCAGTGACACACTGTAACACACTCTCACAGTAACACACTCAGTGACACACTGTAACACAGTCTCACAGTAACACACTCAGTGACACACTGTAACACACTCTCACAGTAACACACTCAGTGACACACTGTAACACACTCTCAGTGACACACAGTAACACACTCTCAGTGACACACTGTAACACACTCTCACAGTAACACACTCAGTGACACACTGTAACACACTCAGTGACACACTGTAACACACTCTCACAGTAACACACTCTCAGTGACACACTGTAACACACTCTCACAGTAACACACTCAGTGACACACTGTAACACACTCTCACAGTAACACACTCAGTGACACACTGTAACACACTCTCAGTGACACACAGTAACACACTCTCAGTGACACACTGTAACACACTCTCACAGTAACACACTCTCAGTGACACACAGTAACACACTCTCAGTGACACACTGTAACACACTCTCACTGTAACACACTCTCAGTGACACACTGTAACACACTCTCAGTGACACACAGTAACACACTCTCAGTGACACACTGTAACACACTCTCACAGTAACACACTCTCAGTGACACACTGTAACACACTCTCACAGTAACACACTCTCAGTGACACACTGTAACACACTCTCACAGTAACACACTCTTACTGACACACTGTAACACACTCTCAGTGACACACTGTAACACACTCTCAGTGACACACTGTAACACACTCTCACAGTAACACTCTCAGTAACACACTGTAACACACTCTCACAGTAACACACTCTCAGTAACACTGTAACACACTCTTAGTGACACACTCTCAGTAACACACTGTAACACACTCTCAGTGACACACTGTAACACACTCTCAGTGACACACTGTAACACACTCTCAGTGACACACTGTAACACACTCTCACTGTAACACACTCTCGATAACACACTATAATACACTCTCACAGTAACACACTGTAACACACTCTCAGTGACACACTGTAACACACTCTCACAGTAACACACTCTCAGTAACACTGTAACACACTCTTAGTGACACTCTCAGTGACACACTATAATACACTCTCACAGTAACACACTGTAACACACTCTCAGTGACACACTGTAACACACTCTCTGGAACACACTATAATACACTCTCACAGTAACACACTGTAACACACTCTCAGTGACACACTGTAACACACTCTCCGGAACACACTATAATACACTCTCTGTGACACACTGAAACACACAAAGAAACTCAAGAAAAGGTAAATATATTTTTTGAATTGCAATGCATCTGTCTATCCCATTTTCCATCTATTTATCCATCCATCCATCCATCCATCCATCCATCCATCCATCCATCCATCCATCCATCCATTTATCCATTCATGCCTCTGACTACCTCCATCACTCTGTATATTTGTTGAGACATTGCTGTTAGTGCATCCATCCATCCATCCATCCATCCATCCAAGTCTCCCCATTTGTCCCTCCATGAACATTCATCATTCTATCTCTCCATCCATTTATTGAGGTTCCTGGCTGCATCTATACATCACAGTATTTTCTGCTGTCATTCCCTTTTACACACCTAATAAAGATATTTCGATGTGTTTATTGCACCGTTACACTTTTAGAGCTTTTGGGCTTTTAGCTTTATAATGTTCCATCTGGTGTGTGTCCATCAAATTTTTAAAAACCTCCACAACCTTTATCTCCTTCTCTCTATCAGTCTCCTTTCTTTACTATCTGTCAATTTCTTGGCCTGCGTGCACTTTCCTCCTCCGTGATGTCTGCCCCCCTCGTTCGGTCGATACTGTGGCTCTCTCCAGACCTCCTGAAAAGCAGTCGCTCCGCACCTGGCCTTGCCATCGCTCTAAATCAAACGAGTGTGTTTACTTCTGCTCCCTGACGCTCTGCCATCTGCCATCCCATAATGCTCTTCATTCATTCAGACTAACCTGCTGATAGCAGTCTGGTTGCTGGAGGACACACCTGCAATCTGTAGCCTGTAGAATCATTCCCTTATACAGGGTCACCTCAATAGCTTCCCAATTTCATGCACTGCTTACTGTGAATGTACGAGAGTGTGTTATAAAGCTGCCATGAGGACATTCCAATCAAAGAGATATCTTTTTATAACAGATAACCTAGCATTTTTATCAGATCCCTGGCCTTAATGCTTGATAGGAATGGCATGGCAGAAGACTAGAGAACACAACACAACTGTTTTGCTCTTATAATAAAAAATGCAGCCCGAGCTCATCATGTTTCTTCTATCGTTGACAGGTTTTTTACGTCGTGGATGAACGCTTGCTGTAAAACCCAAACGTGTCATGGCATCCCACTCCCCACCATTACTGTTATTAGAGCTCAGACTGCATCCAAGCTGGAGCAGCCTCCGGTCACCCACTTTGTCATGCCTCCTGTGGATCTTCTCTGTGTGGGTCAGCCCAGCTTTGATGGCGCACCAGCACACGCATCCGCATTCGATCAAAATCCCTGGTGACATCACACTCGGTGGGCTCTTCCCCGTGCACTCCAAAGGGCCCTTGGGTCAAGCATGTGGTGAGATTAAAAAGGAGAAAGGAATCCATCGGATGGAAGCCATGCTGTACGCTCTAGACCAAATCAACAGCGATCCTGAGCTGCTGCCTAACATCACGCTGGGCACACGGATTCTGGACACGTGCTCACGAGACACGTACGCGCTGGAGCAGTCACTCACATTTGTCCAGGCGCTTATTCAGAAAGATACATCTGATATCAGGTGCTCCAATGGCGAGCAACCGATCATACGCAAGCCGGAGCGCGTGGTGGGTGTGATCGGGGCATCAGCCAGCTCCGTCTCCATCATGGTGGCCAACGTACTCCGGCTCTTTGAGGTGAGTTAAGCATGTATTACTGTATGTGCTTATTAAGGTCATGTGACACTTTTGAAACAGGAAGTAGTTTGGGGAAAACTTATACTGTCCATTGGTGGATCACTCTTGTGATACAGTTAAAGACTATTCTGTCTTAAGCAGACTTACACCATACACCAGACTTACACCAATTCTTTGGTCTCCTTTTGTGTATAATGTGTCACTTTAGTACAATTTCTATCAACGATTGCTGGTGATAATGTTCTTGAGATGTCTGAAATTTGGATGAAAATCTCAGCATATTAGCTCTGCTATGATGTTCACCTCAAAACCAGCAATAGGAGAACAGCATAGTACGATGCAAAACATGATGGATGCTTACAAATATGGTAATGGCAGGGGGGAGACATAGATGAAACATGCTAATGGATAGGAAAATTATCCTCTTAACCTCAATCTCACTTTGGAGCAGGATTGTGTTTATGCAAGCCCAATTTCTGCTTGAGCCAAGATCACGCTGATGATTTTAAGCATGGAAACACAGGCCTGTAGTTAGTGAATGTTCACTAATATTCTGAGCAATATGGCTTATATTTGTTTGGATTATGTGAATGTGATAATACATCCAAACCACCACAAATGGCCCAATCCCAAAAAAAATCTCAACACACCCTAAATCAGTGATTGATTAGCAGAATTCCAGCCAATAAAACAGCAAATAATAAATCCCAGAAATCGAGCAACTCCGTTAAAGGAGCTTAGAGTTTTTCTAAATGACTGTAGATTTCCTGCAGATCCGGGCCGAGACGTGTCATGCTATGTCATCGCAACTCATAATCAATCCTTTCAATTCACATGCCTTGAAGTATCATAGAAATCTTGCAATTTCACAAATCGTCGCTGTCGGACGGAATCCTCGTATCTCCAAAACCATTATTTTTCGGGAAATAAAAAAAACCTGCAGTATCTTAACTGCAATGCACAGGGTTTAGTCCACGTTGCAGTGGATTGTCTTTCGCTAAATTCCTGTCCTCAGACAAGCACCAGAACAAGCGGGGGTCAAGATTTTTTTTCTTTGAGACCAGTGTTTTGAAGACATTTACCTCAGAAGACGTGTCGATTCATTGCTCTTAATCTTGAGGATGTGCCGTGAAACTCTCCCGCTGAGTGAAGAAGAGGTGGACAGTTGAAGTGTCCAATGGAGTTAAGAGATTTGTGCTCAAGCTATTTTCAAGACTTTAGATCGGTTAATAACTTGTAAAAATAACAGACCCACGTGGAGACTGACCGATAGCATCGATATATGAAAAAATATGAAATTGACAAAATTTGGACATACGAAGTTTTCCATCCGAGGTCAAGTAGATTTTCTGAAAAAAAAAAAAAGTTGCATCTCATTTAAAAAAAAAGTGCAGTAAAATCAAACATTTTTATCCGCAACAGTCACAAAATAAACCCTCCCTGAAATAGTTCATCTCTCCGTCTCAGCTATCCTTAACAAAAGAAGACGGATCAGCTGTATCAGTCTGTGAGTATTAGAATTCCTACAGATATTTTTAATCTCTTTTCAATCTCCCGTGATGCGTCTATGGCTTCAGACGTACATCCTTTATTCTGGAAACTATATACCTTTTTACTGTAGTTACTGGATAATTCATAGTAGTTACTGGATAATGTGCTTCATAATGAATAACTCAATCATCATACAAGATTTTAATGGGTTGCAACAGACTGCTGAACTTTTGCCACAGAGTATAAATCGCATGGCTATATTTCCCTGGGCCCTATTTTTGTGCAAGCGTAATATGCTGATTTTGCTAGATTGTGTTTGGGGTGAGGCGCTTTTTTCTATTTTAGCCCAGATTTTGTTTTAGGAAACGAGCACACATGTACTGCTTTGGGTTCGGGTGGAACAACACAGGTGTGACTTTGGAAATCTGCCATTGCACTGGAGTTTCAAACCTACTTTAGGCCAAAATGCCTCCCGAGACCCAGTTCGAGTGCTACTGCAGAGCCAGATCTGGCATTTTCCTGGCCTAAAAGTCTCGTCCCATTTCTTGTAACCCGGTTTAGAGCATGTACATTATTTACAGATAAGTTGCATGTAATGAAAGTCTGTAAAGCAAAGAGTCCTTCAAAAAAAAGTGAAACCTTTCTACAGTACATAGAAAAATTGACTGTCAACAAAACAAAAAAAAAAGAAAAAGAAAAAGATATATGGTTGATATTTGGTGTGTCGGAGGTCTGAGGTAGAGGTCTTCACGGGTCCACTTAGATCTGAAAACCACAGGTCCGACCCGAGACCCGAGCGAGTTCGGGTCTAAAAGTTTCACTTGTGCCTAGGACACGGGTCGGGTATAATAATACCGGCATCAGGTCTCGGGTAATTTAAAATGAATGTGTTTTTAACGAACGGACCCGAGAAGACCCAAACTACTTTATCTCACGTGTGTGCATCGACTTGAGTCCTTTTCCAACCTCTCCTCTGTTTGCCAAGACCGCTTGCGACATCATGTGAATGGCGGTAAGCTAATTTTCGTTGCAACAGTCCTGTCAATCAATTTTGAATCCACGCTGTAGCGGTTACACTAAAGTAACATTCGGGTCCAGTCGGGTTAAAAAAATTGCCGTCTAAAATTTTCGGGTTTGTCTCGGGTCGGGTCTTTCTTAAAAAAAAGAAATTATATACGTATATATAATAAAGTTCGGGTAAAAAGTGATTCGGGTCACTTCGGGTCGGGTACTTTTTTTTAGACCCGAGAAGACCTATAGTCTGAGGTACACGGATGGTTTTGTAAGAATATTGGTATGTTCCTTCAAGCATAATGAAGAACCTGTACTGTTTAATCTAAACATTGGTCTGATACTCAGAAATATCCAAATCAAACGAATAAAGAATTTTTTTTCTCAACTGTGAATTACTCTGTTAATTCTAGTGCTGTCTGTAAATCTTTTATCTATAAGTTTCCCAGCTTTACAATCTGAACGCAGCTACTTTTAATGAGGCTTTCATTTCCCAACGAGCATCATTAGAACTCGATCTAAGAACGGGTATTTAATCAGTCCCACCAAGATTTCCCCTTCCTCTATTAATTGCTGTTTGTCATAATTTTGTAGGCGGTGGTTAGAATAGTGATGAAACTAAATGAAAGGTAACTGCTTTTTGTCTCAAGTTTGTGGGCTGTCGCTAGAATCGTGATTACAGCAGACAAAAGTAACCGTCGGTCTACGAGCGATACATATTTACATAAGCATGTGTTATACACGAGATCGAGATCATAGAAACTGTCGTTTGAACTGTCCGACCCCTTGTACCTTATGTAAATCCTGTAAATCAGCTTTGGCATGGATGCTTAGCTGATTCCTCCATGGTGGCGAGGCTTGGCTCCAGTAGCCCAGGGTGGCTGTTAATTGGCGAATATGTAATCAGTCAGGGTAACTAATCACGGAGACTAATCAGGCTTTCTGCTGTTCTCTGTTCCCTGAGGCTTCTGCTATTGGTTTGGTTTTACTCTTAGTGGTGACACAAGACTTTTTTTTTTTCATTTCACAAGTTTTTCCTGTAAACAGCAATGAAATGTCGGTGCAATAAAGCAGGGTTAAAAAAAAAAATCGTTTCCTTCATGATGAGCAGCTTTTGGATTTTGAAATGTCCAATCTGGCAAGACAGAATGCCGAACCAGTGTCTGGCATCACAAAGCACCCCAGTGCATATTGACTAGTGTTTGATCTACATATCAAAAAATAGCCAGCTTTCTCTGGAGAGCCCCAGCTGGCTGAAACGTGTTCGAGGCCAAAGCTGACAGCAATGTAAAACTACAAAAGACCAGCTGAATATTTTACCCAAAAGGTGACCACTGTTTCAGAAACAGAGCCTGTAATGCTCTTCGCTGTAATCATGTGTGTGAACACGGTGAACAATGATTTAACATTTCAAATGGGGAAAAATTCATTACATATGTTCACATCACAGTGCTGATGAATTCCTAATTCTGACTGATCGGCAACTACAGTAAGTTCCGTCTGCGGATCCGATCACGGGTTCATGTTAGCGTTCTTCTTTTAATACCTTTCTGTTTATATTCAGTAGTAACAACTCTTTTGCACCCGAGGAACCTTTTAAGAAAACTAGAAAATTTTCTGTGTGTATTCACTGAAGAATTCTTTTTAGGAACTTACTTGAGACGTGTTATCAATGTGGAACCTTTTTAGGAAATTAGAAAACATTTAGATGTGTTATCACCATTGGAACTATTTGAGGACCTTAGAAAGAGTTTAAACATGCCATCACTAGTGGAAACATTTCAAGAACTCAGGAACTGTTTAAACATGTTATCACAAGTGGAACTATTTCAAAAACTTATAACTGTCATCACAAGTGGAACCTTTTCAGGAACTCAAGAACTGTTTAGAAATGTTAAAAGTGGAACCTTTTCAGGAACTCAGGAACTGCTTAGACATGTTATCACAAGTGGAACCTTTTCAGGAACTCAGGAACTGTTTAGATGTGTTATCACAAGTGGAAACTTTTCAGGAACTGTTTAGATATGTTATCACAAGTGGAAACTTTTCAGGAACTCAGGAACTGTTTAGATGTGTTAACACAAGTGGAACCTTTTCAGGAACTCAGGTACTGCTTAGACGTGTTATCACAAGTGGAACCTTTTCAGGAACTCAGGTACTGCTTAGACGTGTTATCACAAGTAGAACCTTTTCAGGAACTCAGGAACTGTTTAGATGTGTTATCACAAGTGGAACCTTTTCAGGAACTCAAGAACTGCTTAGAAATGTTATAAGTGGAACCTTTTCAGGAACTCAGGAACTGCTTAGACGTGTTATCACAAGTGGAACCTTTTCAGGAACTCAGGAACTGTTTAGATGTGTTATCACAAGTGGAAACTTTTCAGGAACTCAGGAACTGTTTAGATGTGTTAACACAAGTGGAACCTTTTCAGGAACTCAGGAACTGTTTAGATGTGTTATCACAAGTTTAACCTTTTCAGGAACTCAGGTACTGCTTAGATGTGGTATCACAAGTGGAACCTTTTCAGGAACTCAGGTACTGCTTAGATGTGTTATCACAAGTGGAACCTTTTCAGGAACTCAGGAACTGCTTAGACGTGTTATCACAAGTTTAACCTTTTCAGGAACTCAGGAACTGTTTAGATGTGTTATCACAAGTGGAACCTTTTCAGGAACTCAGGAACTGTTTAGATGTGTTATCACAAGTGGAACCTTTTACTGTAAATGTATCTGTAAATAAATAAAAAATGATGGCATGCCAACATGACTATTGGAGAATTGACTCATATATAGCGATAAAATGTTTCAGTTGCCAAGCTCTGTTAAAAAAAAAATACGGACACTTCACCACGTGCTGGAAAATAATTCATTTAATAGTGCATGACTCTACGCCATCGTTGAATGTTTTCCTTCGGCAGCACACTACCAGAGTTTATTTCATACATTATGTATTTTATACAGTATAATCTAATACATGGCAGTGTGTTGGTTTATACTGTAGCAGCTGGTTCGGGCTCTATTTTAGACCGAGTAAAATAACACATTTGAAGAGGAGTTTATTTAGCCTACGGCAAACAGACAAAATTGCCAAGAATTGCCTTTAAGTTTGGCATCACTGCCAAAAGAACTGCTCACTGATCCATGACCAACTCTCTCACCAGGCCGCTCCCAGAAAAAAGGAACAGGAGGTATGGAATATTTGCTGGAAAAATAAAAGTATCTTCAGGGTAAACTATTCATTCAGACCAGCTCAATAGGACTCTTGGAAAACTGTTCTATTGTTGGCAGCCATGTTCCAAGGCTTCTCTTCCTCTCTCCCTCTCTCTCTCTCTCTCTACCTCTCCCTCCCTCTTCTGCCTTCTTCTACCCATCTAGCAGAGAATGTACAGAATCTCTGTGACAAATTTGTCGAATTTGCACGCCAGTAAAAGCTCATATCTCAGCCGCTCCTGCCTGGACTCCTTCTCCTCTCTAATCCATCCTACATGAGCTTTATATAAGACGGTGTATTAGAAAGGAGGAGGTTTCAGGAGGGAGGAGAACCGAGCACATGTACTGTACAGCTCTGCTGCGTTTCACTTCAGCTTGTTGAAAAGAAAGAAGAGAAATTGATTGGACGAGAGACTAATCTGCTTTAATGGAACATGAAGGCAGCGTCAGTGCTGGATGTTAGTGTTTAGGTCACTCTTTTACACACACCTCCACTTAAGCCCGACATCGCTTTATTGTTTCTAGAAATGTCTCATTTATAGCAGATTTCAGTGTCTCAAACGGTACTACAATAATCATAGAAACTATACATCCATCCATGTCTACAGCACCAGCCACATCAAACTGTTTACATGCTGTTCTGCACACTATTCTTGCTCTTTACACATGCTGTCTTACACATTCACTCAGTTGCTGTTTTGCACAATTCATTACATGACCTCATATAACTGCTGCAATTATATTAAATGTTTATTCTAGTATTTTTGCACATGTACTATAGAATATACGGTATGTTTTGGTCTATGTACAGTAGCTCCACGGTCCTGGAGTAACATTGTCTCATTTCACTATGTACTGTGTCAGCTACAGTATATATGGTTGAAATGACAATACATTTTCTTGACTTCTTCTTGACTTCTCGGCTTCTAGTTATGCCCAGCTATGTGAATGTAACAACATATTAGTAGGCCAGAAACAGGAAGAGGAACCTTTTCAGGAACCTGTGAATTTCAGTTGTGTTTGCACTGGAGGAATCTTTTCATGAATTAGTACATTTATGTCTTCTCCAGTGGATAAAACATTTCAGGAACCAGAGAACTTAAGCCTTTATAACCAGAGAACTCTGTGTGCTCCCACTGGAGGAACCTTATCAGGAACTACAAAGCTTTTATGTGTTTACCAATAGATAAATCTTTTTAGTAACTGGAGGACTTTAGGTGTGTTTGCAATAGAGGAACCTTTTCAGGAATTTAGCATATCGTATGTGCAAAGCTGCCTGCAAAACCTTTTTATTAACTCAAATCTTTAGGAAGTTTTGACTGAAGGTCAATTTTTACACACATAATGGCTGTAGAATACGTTATTTATGAAGATTACACAAACACATCAGGGTTTTTTCTTATCAGGTTTGTGGAACACTGTGCTATGAAATGACGCACATTCAAGTTTTTCTCAGTGGGCTGGTCTAAAAAAAGAATGATGTCTTAGTGGTTCAGAGGAAATGCAAATAAGGGAGACAGTGGCAGTTGTCCATATGAGAACATCTGTCTTGAGCAAAGCCTCTAATTAAACGTCCAAAATACACAGCCAGAAGCAGTAGAGAGACAAAAGCAAGGAGTCCAGCAGAGCTGAGGACCATCAGCTTCATTAAACCAGACCTTTTTTACATGTGAGTACAGAGACGCAATGAACTGCTGCCTGTCATTATTCCGGTTCGAGGCCTGCTCGTTCAAGCGTGGACAAAACCTCGACAATCACCTCGTTCTGTTTATCAGGTGTGTGTTTTTCCTGTTTGTTGCTTTAATGTGCAAAGCATTTATTCGCTGCCTGTTTAGCATGATAAAAGGCTCGGTGCTGATGTGCTCTAGAGTGTTCAGCTGCGCCGCTCGGCTCGGGAATAGTACAATATCATAAAACAAATTGTGCGCACTCAGAAGTGACAATATTCGTGAGTTTCACAGCCTTTGATGTTTTACAGACAGGTGTTTGGGTTTCGCGCAGCCTTTGTGTTGTTCTATTGTGCCATTTTTCTCAGTTAATGTTTATTTAATGCATTTGCAAAAACGTTGTTGACGTTTTGTCATTTTTAGCGGCCACTGCTGTACACCGAGGGAATTGCAACGACAATCCAAATACTTTCACATCCAGATTGAAACTGCATACTGTATGCTACAGTCTGGTTAAAGTAAGTGCTAATTTCAGGTGTAAAGTCGATAAGTTAGACGATTAAGGACATAAATGCTATAAGTATTAAAATCGTAAAAAAGTGCAAAAGCGTAATCTAAAAATCATTGTATTTAGCTGGGCTCAAAACACAGGCAAATAGAATAGAATTCTTTATTTTGTCACATATACATTACAGCACAGTGAAATTCTTTTTTCACATATCCCAAAATTGGAGGTTGGGGTTAGAGCTCAGGGTCATACTGTACATGATACAAAGCCCCTGGAGCGGTGAGGGTTAAGGGCCTTGCTCAAGGGCCCAACAGTAGCAGCTTGAACATCAATTTTCCAGTCAACAACCCAGAGCCTTAACCACCTGAGCCACTTAAGCACTTGAACCAAAGCTTAACACCATGATTAGAAAACAAACAAACAAGTGACTAAATCATGAAGTACTAAGAACAAGAAGACACAAAGATCTTTCAAGAAGTACACAATTAAGATATATTAAATGATCATCACACTAAGGTGGAAGTTTATTTTGCCTTATAAGAAGATGAGCCTGTTTCTAACTTTTTTAAATTCCTCAAATGTAGTTTATTTATATGCCCAGACATTTTATAGTGTATATAACTGTGTACACGACAAATAGACATCTTAAATTAACTACACCCATACTGAATAGTTAACTTTATTACACTGGAAAATTAAAAATGACTACCCCGGGCATCACGTTCATATTTGGCGGCAGGAAGGATTCCTTATTATCGACATGCGCTGAACTCAACACAATGAATTATCCTCCAGATTTGTAATCATAACATTTCCATCAGGAAATGAAGGCATTATCAGTGAGACCAAAGCATGATTCACAAAGAGGAACAGAATAATCAGGGTAGAAATAACCAAGCTAATCTTGATACAGTACTGTAGACGTGAACACATTAGGATAACAAGTCATGCCATGACAGGGGAGGAGTCAGGATCAGAACCAAAACCAAAGCTTGTACTGTACAATAACATCAAAACAATATTACACAAGTGTATGGCAGTTTAAGACATTAATGACCTAAAATAAACTATCTAAAATAAAGAAACCAGAAAATTGCACATTTAATGCGATGCCTATCACCTCATCAATTCATATTTAATGGTTATTTAATTGTTTAGCTGAGTGTTTTTTTTTTTTTTCTTTCGGCCTTGAGGTCGATTCAGAGTGGATGTCAGCTGAGCTCTGTCAGGGATTCTGAGGCCGAGATCATGCTGAGGTTATCACTTCCTGTGCTCATCGGCGTGTTGTCCTCACAACACACACTACCTTGACACAGTGATGAGTAATGCACTCAATGGACTTAAATTCTCTCTAAATCCTTCTCACACAATTGCACATTCACCACCAGGCGCAAAACCCATATATACAAACACACATGACACTTTTCCAGCTTCTCCTTCTCCTGCTTTAGCTGCACTGTATACCCCAGAGTCTGAGAAATCATCGTGAGGGCCCGGGAAGTCTTTCACTCTGGGGCAGATTTTTTTGAATAAGAAGACATTTGCACTTCACTTTAGGGCTTCAGGGTCCTAAATTTTTCAACAAGCTTCGTCGTGTCCCAACGTATCAGTAATATCTATCTCTATCTTTCATCTTTTAGGGGCCAGATGGAGGTAGCTGCTGCGTAACTCTTGAGATCCATTTGAATCTGACGCTTTAAATACCTCTGAACCTAGAAGCTGAAACCATTAAAATAATCTATGCAGAATAATAATATGTTTTTTATGTTTTAATGCCCAAGAAACTCCTAAAAGTGGCTTAGGAATATCTCTATATCATTAACCTCATAAAAACAGGGCCCCAGACCATGAATATGCATGAATGAAAACACCCCCATGTCCTCCTGTCATACTGTAACTCCTCCCGCTAGTTAACGGCTAATTCACACAGGTTTACTCACTAATAGGGATGAAAATGTTTGACTGATTTTATAGATAACCAACAACAAGACATCTGTTTCTAAAAAAAAAAAACAAAAAAAAAAAACCCAGACAGCTCTTCATATAAAAAATAAATAAATAAAGGAAGTAGCAGCAAAAATCAGGCACAAACAATCGAACACTTCGGTTGTGCTAATTTAATCATTTTAGTATGCCTAGGAAAAGAAATAATAAATACATTCCATGCAAGCTAGTAGATTTTAAACAGAAATGGGGGGAAAAATACACATTTCTTATACAAATTGGTTACACGTACACATTGGTTAATCCTGTTTCGCGGCAGAACAGCCGGTACCCTGTCAAAATATAATGAAACAAATATAACAGAGCCATTTATTTAACATGTGCGGTGATTAAATATGGAGGATGACTGTTCTGACCTTTAATGAACATCATTACTGCGAAAAACAATGTTATTCAACACATTAATCAGCTATAAACAGGCATCGAAACTGTCATAAAGAAGTTTTAGGGCGTTCAATACTCCAGGCACATAAAAAAGAAGCATGGTACAGATTCAAGGCTCAGAAATAAAAACAGCTAGTAAACAGTAGCAAGATTTTGCATATACAGTAAGACATGTGCTGTATAACATCCAATTTAAATTGATATTATAACTGAACTGGATTGCGAACATGTGTGTAGTCAGATAAGTGACCTCTTGTGGCCGGAGGAAGAAGTGCAGATAGAAGTTTTGTCATTGATCATCGCTATTTTGTCATTGATCATCGCTAACCATCATTTAGTAGGACATATTGTGTATACAGAATAAAAAGGGGACCAATCAGATTTCACAGGAGTCTTTGGGGAACCAATCAGATTTCAAAGGGGAACCAATGAGATTTCACAGAAGTCTTTTGTATCTGCTAGTAAAGCAACTGGACGTAAACACATGTAGTTATGGATTTTAATGTCAGAGCCTTGATTCTCATCGTTATATTTCAGTAATCTATTTATTACATGTGGAATTCGGTAGCTCAGTGGTTAAGGTGTTGGTTTACAATGCATGGAAGGTTATGAGGTCGATC
>NC_062531.1:4075808-4188308 GCF_022655615.1 Tachysurus fulvidraco
TTTGTAGTGTTCTCTACTATACCTGACCCCAGAACAGCAAATAAACAAACAAACACACAAACAAACATGCACACAAACAAACAAACATGCACACAAACACACACAAACACACACATACATACAAGCAAACAAACATGCACATAATCAAACAACACACACACAAACACACACACACATACAAACAAACAAACATGCACACAAGCACATACAAACACACACATACATACAAACAAACAAACATGCACATAAACAAACAACACACACACAAACACACACAAACAAACAAACATGCACACAAGCACACACATACATACAAACAAACAAACTTGCCCATAATTAAACAACACACACACAAACACACACACACATACAAACAAACAAACATGCACACAAGCACATACAAACACACACATACATACAAACAAACAAACATGCACATAAACAAACAACACACACACAAACACACACAAACAAACACACATGCACATAATCAAACAACACACACAAACACACACACACATACAAACAAACAAACATGCACACAAGCACATACAAACACACACATACATACAAACAAACAATCATGCACATAAACAAACAACACACACAAACACACACATACAAACAAACATGCACACAAGCACACACAAACACAAATACATACAAACAAACAAACATGCACATAAACAAACAACACACAAACAAACACACAAACACAAACAAACTCACAAACAAACACATCCACACAGACAATACAGATTTATTAGAATAAAAATTTAGATATTTTTTGTTTAAACACACAACAATAAACAACAATAAAAACCTGAAAGCTAAAATCTTGACAACTAAACAACAGATTAGCTTAGACAAATATTTCCTTGCTAATGATGTTTGTCAGAAAGTCGTCGAGGCAGCGGATATAAGTGCAAACTTTTATTTACACAGTAAAAAAGGAACAAAGAAACAGTGACACGCAAACCACGGTAACAAAACCAACAGACTGTATGAAGTGAAGCGATGAACAAAACTCGGCGTAAACAAAGTCTTGATTATGGTATGCAGAAACATACCTTTTATTTGGAATTTAAATTGAGGTGTTCATCATCAGGGTGGAGTGGGTCATGTGACACGCAGGGGCTGATGGGTAGTGTAGTCAGGTGCATCGGCATAACCATGGCACTGTTCAGATGATGGTATGGTGTCAGCTTTTATACACAAACAGTTTCAGCACTTGTGTTTTCTTAAAAAAAAAAACATTTCTTTTTTGCAATTGGTACAAAAACAACAGCAAGGTAGATCGATGCAAAGCTTTTTATTCTTCCAGATCTTTTTTTTAGGCTTATTCACAGCATTTGGCAGCTTACATTTTTTAAAATCTCATTTCATACAACTGAGTGTTAAGGGCCTTGGTCACGGGTCCAGCAGTGACAGCTTGGTAGACCTGGGATTCAAGCTCACAACCTTCCAATCAACAGTCCAACACCTTAAACCAGGGGTGTAAAACTGGGGTGTAATTATATTTGGCCCGCGAGTTCATATCAGATGTGCATTACAGCTGGTTAGCCACATGCTCCGTTAATACTACAAATGCCTTGCCACTGTATTGAAGCGTAGTCACAAACAGCAAGCGCCCCTCATTCTCTGTTGACAGTCGTTAACAAACCTGCTACAGTCACATCGGGCAAGTTAATTCCACCCTCCACAAAAATGGCCAAACGAGAGATGGACAATAGGAGCTTTCAAGACAGGTGGAAGGCCGATTGTCTATTCACGAATATAAAGGATTGTGTGCTAATAGAGCTAACGTGTCTGTAACGAAAGAATACAACATAAGACACTATGAAACGAAGCATTATTAGAAGTATAAGGACCTGGACGTAAAGCAGAAGCTCCAGAAGGCAGAGGAGATGAAAAAAAGTCTGGTTTCCCAGCCGACTATGTTCATGAAACCAAAATCAAAAACTGAAGCTGCTGTAAAGGCGAGTTTTATCATGGCAGCGGAGACAGCAAAATCTGCCCTTTAATGAGGGAGAGTTTGTCAAAAAGTGTATGGTCAAAGTTTGCGAAATGAACACCACTGATGTGTCTTTTTATTTCGAATTTAATTTCTTATGTGTTTGTAATATCAAGCTCTGGTTGTTCCAAATCCTGTGTTTAAGCAAAACTAAAGATTGTTTCCATATGAAAAAGGTTGAACATTACAGACCAGTTGCAGTTCATTTTTCAATAAATATTCAGTTTGGCCCGTGACTTTATCTCAGTGTTATATATCTTGGCCCACTGTGAATTTGAGCTTGACACCCCTGCCTTAAACCCTAAGCTACCACATCCCCAAAACCCCAAATCATCCCAGGAATCAATTGTATGTTAGTAACACTTTTGTTTATAACATGTTATATGTAGAAAGAGAAAGAAACAGATATATTCCACCTGGTTGTAATCTTTTCACTAAGATCCTGCTCTGTTATGGGCTGTTAAATCCCTCAACATAGCCACAAGCAGAATAATTAAAACTCCAAAAGTGTTTTGTTCACTTTTATGAATCCGTTGAGCCAGAAAGCAGGTTTGTAGCTGCATGTAAAGCCTCTGATTAGAAGAGCTGTCTAATTAATTATTACAACTACAGCTCTGGGGTGAAGCTAGTGACTCGCTGTAAGCGTGCTCAACTTCCCGTGAACCACAGTTTGCCTGGGTATGTTGATGAAGCTCACCGAGTGGACGCTTCAGCTGGAGGAAATGTTAGCTAAATGGAGAGAGACAGACATGTGAAGATGACTGATTGCTTTATTAATGTTTAGGGGGGAAAATTTGTCACATTGCATTGACAAAAAGAAATCAGTGAATGCAGTCCACACATACAGGCAAACACACACACACACACACACACACACACACACACACACACACACACACACACACACACACATCAAAGAATACAGAATACTACTTTAGGGTACAAGTTAAAAAAGTTGATTCCAAAATTATTGGCACCTTTCAATAGAACAGTGCATCATTGCTGAATATTTGTGTTCTTGGAGGGTGCCAATAATTGTGGACAACATGTTCTGTGTGCCTAGGATTAGATGAAATACTATATTCTCTTATACATACTGTATTAACACACACATCAAAAATATGAAAGAATACAAAATGCACCTTTAGGATACAAGATGTACAAGTTTGCTGCAAAAGTATTGGCACCTATTTATATAAAAAGAATATTCATTTTACTGAAGGGTGCCAATATGTTTTTAGTTAACTTGATGTTCTAAATGTGCAAAACTGACTAAAATACTATATCTTCTTATAAAGGCATCCACATACACACACACACACACACACACACACACACACACACACACACACACACACACACACACACACACCGAGCAAATCCAGCTCTAGGGATTTTACAGCAAGTCTCCTATAAACATTCCCACATACATCGCGAATTACACAAAATCCCTGGCACTGAATTAATACCAACACTCATAGAAATCCAGCTGAATAAACTAAGCAGATGGAATTCGGCACAGGGGATTGTGCATCATGTCTACACAAACGCATTCACGTATAAAATATAGAGGGTTTTTTTCACTACACGTCTTACATACGAATGGTCTTCAGGTAATCTTCTTAGAGCTATGAAGCTAAATTAGCTGGGAAGTGATTCAAGTTGATCTCATAAGAATCAAAATCAGTAAACTTGATTACAATCATTAAACATGAAAATTATGAAGTATCATGTTCTTGCTGAGAACTGTGTCGTACGAGCCTACATACATTTGAGCCAAGTCTCAAATTTGATTGGTCGAAGATGCTTGAATTTTTTGTTGATTATTTTCCTGTACCGGGGGGAACGGTTGCTTAGTGGTTAGCACGTTCCCCTCACACCTCCAGGGTTGGGGGTTCGATTCCCACCTCCGCCTTGTGTGTGTGGAGTTTGCATGTTCTCCCCGTGCCTCGGGGGTTTCCTCCGGGTACTCCGGTTTCCTCCCCCGGTCCAAAGACGTGCATGGTAGGTTGATTGGCATCTCTGGAAAATTGTCCATAGTGTGTGCGAGTGAGTGAATGAGAGTGTGTGTGTGCCCTGCGATGGGTTGGCACTCCGTCCAGGGTGTATCTGTCACGAATGCGGGACAAAACGGACCCAAATGCAGTATGGCGAAATAAACAGGATTTAATAATAAAAGAACACTAAACAGGACACGGACTAAAGACAGGACAAGACAACAGTAGACAACCGTTTGCACAGGGCAACGCGGCACAGTTATATAGACGGGGTAATAACAATGGGAAACAGATGTGTGGAAACAGAAGGAGCAGACAAGTGACAAAGAACATAAACACATGCATGTGGCCAAAGTCCGGGCTGAGTCCTGACAGTATCCTGCCTCAATGCCCGATGACGCCTGAGATGGGCACAGGCTCCCCGTGACCCGAGATAGTTCGGATAAGCGGTAGAAAATGAATGAATGAATGAATTAATTTTCCTGTACCAGCAAGCCACATTATGTTACATTCCTCACACAGATTTGTATATTCAGAGGACATTTTTATTCAGAAAATACAGAATATTACATATTAGTGTTTGAACTGGCTGTCATTTCTGATGGTGGGAATTTCATCGTATGCTGTTTTTGGTTTAGCAGGAAATTTATCTTCGCTTCATGATGCTCTGAGGTTTTAATGTGCAGGCTAACGCTGTGTACTATAAATGTTCTTGTTGTGCCTTATATACACACTGAATGTTATTGAGCACAACACACATCCCCTATAAATTCCTGATTGATACAGTAATACAGTAGAATTTCAGTAGGAATTCCTTTAAGAATTCCAAACATTCCATGTCTTTAAGAATTTTAGGATTCCTGAGACAGTATTTTCTAATATACTGTATATATATATATATATATATATATATATATATATATATATATATATATATATATATATATATATATATATATATATATATTAGACATTCTTTTCAAATGAAAAAGCTTTCTTTTAAAAGTGCGAGTGTGTCGAACGGTTTCACTCACTGATCCCAAACACAGCCCACGTACATTACGCAGGTTTTATTGATGCTCGCTAAAGCCACCCACGACGAGTCTATAATGCGAGGCTGTTTGTATCTGTGTGTGTATACAGTGTATATATACACTGATCTAATCTGCTTTATGATGATTCATGGTAGTGAATGAAGAGTTAAGTCTGTTGTTGAATGTCTAGTTTTTTTTTTGAAAGGCTGTGAAATGGCTTTCTGCTTCTCATTTGACTAAAACCGTTCTAATCCTCGATGGATAATCTGTCAAATGGCTTCCTCTCGTATCTTTCTCTCCACACACTCTGCCTGCGTTCCTCTTCTCACTGACCCACATTTAAATAAAACAACACAAATCACAAACGTACGTCCGAACGATCAGTTCTACAGACCTCCGTACAGGAGGTGGCCTTAAAGCCCTAATCTTCCTTTTTACGATTCGCGATAAATCTGTCGCTTGCTGTACGAATGTTTTCAGAGAATCAGTGTATTTTTTGCTTCTGTTTTCTCTGAAACGTCCTTACGGAGATTTATCTTCACACGTTAGTAGGAGAATCCGAACCCGTCTGGATTAAAACCTGTCCAAGATGAATTATTATACTGAATTACGGTCAGGGTGATTAACAGAAATCTGCTAATCCAAACGCCTGGCAATTTCTAGGGTTTTTAGAAAAACCTTCTATTAAGTCTGGGAATAAATGAGTGACGATGTGACGTGACATACGGCTAAGTACGGTGCCCCATACTCAGAATTCCTTCTCTGCATTTGACCCATCCAAAGTGCACACACACACACTGTGAACACACACCCGGAGCAGTGGGCAGCCATTTACAGTATGCTGCGGCGCTGGGGAGCAGTTGGGGCGTTCGGTGCCTTGCTCAAGGGCACCTCAGTCGTGGCCAGCCCGAGACTCGGACCCACAACCTTAGGATGACGAGTCAGACTCTCTAACCATTAGGCCACGACTTTCCCTGTTAAAAACAGCCTGGAAAAAAAATAGTCAAATAAGCAACCGAGTAGTTCTGTAAATGATTCACATCCACCAGTCTGAACCTGCTCTACTGCCTTATCGGCAAGCACATTAAGATTTTTCATTTTATTTATTTATTTTAAAAGTATTCCTTTAATGGAGAATTACTTAGCATTGTAATTAAAGCCATGACCAGGCTGAACCTGCGTCTGAAAATACACCTTTAATGGCTAAGGTGTTAATGCGCCTACAGATTAAATTTTTTTTCTGTTTAAATCCAAAAAAATCATTTTTGTGTGAGAGGAGGACAAAAAAAATGCAGACTTTGAATTAAACAAACTTTCATTCGAATGACATTTTCATTATGATGAAACTTTTGGCTCTTCTTGTTAATTAAATCTAATCTGTTAAGAGTGATAGTGTAGCATTTAGTAAGTAAATGGTTATCGTTAGACGGTGTGAAGTGTGTAACTAATCACAGAGCAGCGTATTCATCCTGAAAATGTGACCGAGGAACAATTTTATTTTGATTGAAATATGTACAATATTTCTTGTGGATTTTAGAATGAAACCCGGTTTGTACCTTACTGGACTTATTATAATTCCAATTTTACATTTATTCATTTAGCAGATGATCCGAAGTGACTTACAAATATGAAAATAAAAGCAGGACAAGTAGTGCTACGATACCAGGTTTTTAACTGAGTGCTGAGGCACAATGTGCACAGAGGAGATATTTACAGTAAGAGCTTGTGAAAGTACAGATTTTATATTATTTTTATTTTTTTTGTGACCGACTCTTAGTAGTAAAATTCTTACGATGGTTCGGCATCACATATCTTGTGTAGCCACGATTCCTGCACAGGATTCTCTGGACTGGCTCTGCATCAGCTTGTAACCCTGACCAGGATAAAGTCTTTAATGTAGATGAGTGAATAAAACAAGAGGTAACAGAGGTGTCCAAGTCTACATATACTATATGGAATTTCATTCATTTTCTACCACGTATCCGAACTTCTCGGGTCACTGGGAGCCTGTGCTTATCTCAGGTGTCTTTGGGCATCAAGGCATCAGATACACCCTGGACAGAGTGCCAACCCATCGCAGGGCACACACACACTCTCATTCACTCATGCAATCACACACTCTCATTCACTCATGCAATCACACACTATGGACAATTTTCCTGAGATGCCAATCAACCTACCGTACATGTCTTTGGACCGGGGGAGGAAACCGGAGTACCCGGAGGAAACCCCCGAGGCACGGGGAGAACATGCAAACTCCACACACACAAGGTGGAGGCGGGAATCAAACCCCCAACCCTGGAGGTGTAAGGGGAAAGTGCTAACCACTAAGCCACCGTGCTCCCCTAGATGGAATTTATTTTTAGTAAATATGTTTACATTTTTTATTTTAATGCATTATTTAATTTTTTTTTAAAGAATTGTATCAAAGCTGAGTGTTAATTTTCTTGAAGGGTGCCAATAATTTTTTAGTTGACTTTGTGTTCTGTTTGCCCAGGCCTAAATGAAATACTATATTCTCTTATACAGATTAACACATCAAATATTTAAATAAATACAGGATATTACTTTACAGTTCAAGATATATAAGTTTGCTGCAAAATTATTGACATCTATTTAAAAAAGAAAAAAGCATTGTGTTCATTTTCCTGAAGGGTGCCAATACTTTTTGCATTCACTCTGTTTCCTATTTGTGCAGAATTGAGTAAAAGACTATATCTGCTTATGTATGCAGTGTAACTTTTTTATTTATGAAGTTGGAGAGAAAAACATTCAGATCTGGCTTTAGGACCTGGAAGAGTGAAATGGCTGAAAAACATTATGTCAGGAATCAGCAGAATCCCAGGAAACAGATGATCTTTCAGAATGAAATATTACCTCAGCGAAGGAAACGACCGTACACGGAATGCAGAACAGTATGCTTTCGGAAAAAAAAAGCTTAAAAAGCATCTGTTGAATGTGAAGAATTGAAAAATACAAGAAGCAGATTTGGGATAAATATACTGTATGTGTTAGAATAATGTATTTCCATCAGTAGTTTGTTTCTTTTTTCATAGTGAAAGTATAAAAGTGGTTGATGGAAAAGATCTGAAAATTCATTCATTCATTTTCTACCGCTTATCCGAACTAGTGTACCTCGGGTCACAGGGAGCACCATCGGGCATCGAGGCAGGATACACCCTGGATGGAGTGCCAACCCATCACAGGGCACACACACACTCTCATTCACTCACACACTACGGACAATTTTCCATAGATGCCAAACAACCTACCATGTATGTCTTTGGACCGGGGGAGGAAACCGGAGTACCCGGAGGAAACCCCCGAGGCACGGGGAGAACATGCAAACTCCACACACACAAGGTGGAGGCGGGAATCAAACCCCAAAGCGAACGTGCTAACCACTAAGCCACCGTGCCCCCCAGTGATGCATTTTTAAAACAAAATAATTGTGATCATCAATTTAAGTCTTCATTTAGATTCAGATTTATATCCTGTTTGTGTCTCCTGTTTCTAGATACCTCAGATCAGCTACGCCTCCACAGCCCCGGAGCTCAGCGATAACAACCGCTACGACTTCTTCTCTCGAGTGGTTCCTCCGGACTCGTACCAGGCTCAGGCCATGGTGGACATCGTCAAGGCTCTTGGCTGGAATTATGTCTCTACACTGGCCTCCGAGGGCAACTACGGAGAGAGCGGCGTGGATGCGTTTGTTCAGATCTCTCGAGAGGCAGGTACAGTAATGCCCACTGCAGAAAAGTCTCCATTAACGGTCCTAACACTGCTCTTTTAAATCTAATCTAATGAAAAGTTTAACAGCACATCTAAATCCTAAATGGGTTCTCATTTCGTTCCTCTACACTGTGGGTGTCGAACTCAAATTCTGCCCAGATCACATCAATATTTTCATGAGCTTTTGCAAGGCCATAAACTAGAGCTATTAAGCGCTGGAATAAACGTTAAAAAAAATGCAGGCGGATTGTAAAAAAAAAGAAAAGTCGTCTAACTGTAATATTCAGACTGGATTAAACAAATTTTTCAGTCAACTCCACATTGTGTAAGTCTTTGTTGGGAAAGAAATCTTATTTCTTTAGTAAAACTGAATTGTCATGAAACTAGGGCACGTGGTAGCCTAGTGGTTAAGGTGTTGAGCTGCCAATCAGAAGGTTGTGAGTTCAATCCCAGGTCCACCAAGCTGCCACTGTTGGGCCCTTATTGAACTATCATTTACTCAGCTCTATTAAAAAAAAAGAGAGATAATGTAAGTCTCTCTGGATAAGGGTGTCTGCCAAATGCTGTAAATGAAACGTTATTACTGTATGAAGTGCACTGAACTTTTTATTTATTTATTTTTTTGCCGGAACTATAATGTATGGAAAAGATTAGTTACTGGTTTAACAAATAGAAATAAACAGTCATCTGATTCCCTATGTAGACAATATAGATCTTATATGTTTGGCTTGAAACTGTGGGGCAGTGGTGGCTCAACTCGTTAAGGCTCTGGGTTGTTGGTCGGAGGATCGGGGTTCAAGGCCCAAGCTTCCACTGCTGGGCCCTTGAGCAAGGCCCTCAACCCTCCCTGCTCCAGGGGTGCTGTATCATAGCTGCCCCTGCACTCTGACCCCAACCTCCTCAGTTGGGGTATGTGAAGAAAAGAATTCCGCTGTGCTGTAATATATATGTGGCGATAATAAAGGCTTCTATGCCTCGTTCTCTATAAACTGGAAAAGATTAAGAGGAGCTCATGTTGCTAAGATTATGTATATACATATATGTTCTTTGTCTTTGATTCCAAAACTTCATGCATAACAGATAATAATAATGCAATAGTATGTGCACAAAGCAGGGAGGTTGCTGTAAATTCTAGGTTGTTTTTGAGTAGTGTTTTCTAGGGGTTGTTCCAATAATTTTGCAAGCTCAGCCGCACCTAATGAGACGAAGCCGGGTTTGACCCGAGGGCTTGATTTTGACACACGGGCTCTTGATAAGTCTGAGTTTCTAGCAGTGAACTAGATAGGTAGCTATTTTTAGAATACATGAAGGCATGGGGGCTTTTCCTGAAATCCATCTGTAGAGATAGAGAGAAAGGTACATGTGCTAGCAGTTAACTAGCCAGGTAACTATTCAGGAAAGCAGGAAAGCAGGAAGGCAGGAGATACTGGCTTAAAAGTGTGCGCAGTTTATTAGTTTAGCATTGGTAGTGCACGAAGACATAAGGGCTTTTTCCAAATTTAATTATAGACCCTAAGGTAAAGCTGCTAGCAGTTTACTCGATTAACATTGGAAAGGCAGGAGGATATTAGTTTTTTTTTTTTTTTGGATCTTAGGGTGGAGGTGCTAACATAGTTCAAATCTCATGGTAAAGCTGCTAGCTTAGCACCTTAGCACTGATAGCATTTTGGCAGTGTAGAAAGACACGAGCGCTTTTGCTAATTTAAAATACTTTAAAGCAGGAAAAAGCAAACAAATGTCTGTCTATCTATCTATCTATCTATCTATCTATCTATCTATCTATCTATCTATCTATCTATCTATCTATCTATCTATCTATCTATCTATCTATCTACAAACAAATGTCTATCTATCTATCTATCTATCTATCTATCTATCTATCTATCTATCTATCTATCTATCTATCTATCTATCTATCTATCTATCTATCTATCTATCTATCTATCTATAAGAGGAACTGAAGGCCACTTATTCAACATCAATTGCTCTAAAATTCAATCAGATCTCTGTCTGGATTATTTGTCTGGAGGCATTTTGGACTAGAGAAATAAACTAGATAGATTCCCATCCTGCTCTTATCTCACAGAATGCAGCTGAGTGCTGCTTTGACTCGTCTTCATTTCACTCCATTATTGGCTTTTCAACTCTAGTGGTTTTACTTTCCTTGGGAATTAATGTTGTAAATAAGTCATATTTACTACTGTATAAGTGCTATATGTGATATTTATAACCTCATTCTGTATTTCTGCCTCACTGACTTGCTGGACATTGTCTACAGAGTCAGATGTGACTTAGTAATGGGAAATGGATTGTGGAATAGAGATGGGTTTGATATCAATGTCAGAAATTGAATATGTATAGATAGATAGATAGATAGATAGATAGATAGATAGATAGATAGATAGATAGATAGATAGATAGATAGATAGATAGATAGATAGATAGATAGATAGATAGATAGACTCACACAATAATTCTTAATTTGAGTACTTCAGGCATATATAAACATAACACCTTAGTTTATATCTTTTTTTTTGCCTCACAGGACTTTTATGAAAACAAAAATAAAAGAACTAGCAGGAATAAGAACAAAAAAGTAAACCGAGAGACAAAAGAATGACAAAATGGACTGGGTGAAAGAAATAAAACATTGTCACTCTAACCAGAAGTGGTGAACAACATAGATTAGGACATTATATAAAGAGAACAAAGTCTTATGTGTAGGAAAAATTAGGATTTTAATTTTAAAACTAGGGTAATCAGATTTTAGAACGCAATGCACTACAGTATATTTAAAGCAATACATTGACGCTGCTGTCCAAATCAAATTTGACCCTCCTTAACCTCCAGTGTCTTCTTTTTCCATCTGAACTGAACCAAATTAGTCAGGCTATTAATATCACACCCAGCACTGTACGTCCCAAAGAGTCTGAAAAACATGGCCGTGACGTCAGTATGCATTTATACCCGTCTTCTTGGTAACTTCTCTGTGGTCATTAATATAGATTAGAGCTAGTCAACATTCAATGAGACAAATTTCAATATGAGTGTCTGTCTTCTTGTGAGACAGGAGGCTTGTGCATTGCTCAGTCTATAAAGATCCCCCGAGACCCCAAACCCGGAGAGTTTGACAAGATCATTAAGAGATTAATGGAGACCCCGAACGCTCGAGGGATCATCATCTTCGCCAATGAAGACGACATCAAGTAAGTCCATCAGTGCTCATCTACTGTCAGCACCGCTATTTGAACTGTGGAAGAGTGTAATTTTTCAAATGTATTTTATGGATTATTGGGAAAACTTACACTAAACATCTGTATAACTGTAAATGAATACATTTTTCATCCTTCTTATATTTTCATTTCATTTTACCGTCCATGTGCACGCCTCATGACCCATGACCTCATAACTATGTATACAGAAAACATCCAATCCAATCTCTACCAACCCCATCAACCAATCATGTGACTGCAGCTCAGTGCATACTACAAACCATTATTTACATCAACTATCAGAATGGCGAAAAATATGATTTCTATAACTTGCTGTGATCATGACTGCTTTTCCACAGAAACTCAAATAACCTTCTTTACAACTGTGGTTGGCAGAAACGTGTCTCAAACTTTAAGGCAGATGAATGAATGAATAAATGGATGATGATGATGATGATGTGGCAGTGGTGGCTCAAGTGGTTAAGGCTCTGTTGATTGGAGGATTGGAGTTTGAGCCCCAGCCCATGCCTTTGTTGGGCCCTTGAGCAACCCTTGAGCAAGAAGATGGATGGATGGATGGATGGGTCAGTGCACAAATGAGTGCACTGACCCATCCATCGATCCATCTATCTTCTGCCGCTCATCCAGGGCCGGGTCTAAGCAGTCTAAGACTTCCCTCTCCCCAGACACTTCCTCCAACTCTTCTGGAGGAATACCGAGGCGTTCCCTGGCCAGCCGAGAGACATAGTCCCTCCAGCGAGTCCTAGGTCTTCTCCTGGTTGGACATGTTTGGAACACCTCCATAGGGAGGCGTCCAGGAACAGATGCCTAAGCCACTTTCTAGTGCACTGACCCCAACCTTCAAAATTGGAATATGCAAAGAATTCATTTCACTGTGCTTTATTGTATATGTAACAAAAATAAAGGCTTCTATTCTGTGAACTGGGATCCATTGCACAGTAATCTAAACCTACATGACAAATTTTCATAAGCCTGTGCTCTCCTTTCCTTAGGATCCTTAACCATCACCTGCTGAGCTGTATCCTGTCTCAGTTCCCTATCATCATGAAAGTGTTTCTCCTGTACATACATTACTATTTATATAACGCTAACGGTGATGGTTTTTTGCACCAGTTATAGCTGGGTGTATTCTGGGTGTGTATACATAGACAAAAGAAGGAAGATTCGGTTTGAAATCATTACGAGCGTAATTAGAATGGAGTCTCTTTGATGCATTGATAGGCTAATAAAGGGGGCAGGAAAATTAAATTAGCCATTGAACTGTGAAGCAGTGTGAAGAGCATGATGGGTAAAATCTCCAGACCATGCGTTAAACAGAGAAACAGATGGGTCCGTGTAGATTTGGGTTGATAAATATCGATACGTATTACATTGGTAATGAAAGAGTAGATATGAAACGCAAAACAAAAAACAACGGTCGAAACAAAACACTGATTGGAATACATCATTTATGTCTATATATGACTCTATAAATCTATTAAATCTAAATGCTGTTTTGGTGTTTGCAGTGCTCTGCTTTTTTCCTGATTAAAAATTAAAACCTATTTATTAGATATTAGAATAGATATTTTAGATTTTGCCAGTTTGACTCGTGTAATGCCGTAACACCGGGGCTTGACCCAGCCTACGGCCTGTGCTGTATCTGCTTTTAAAATGTCACTTTAAGAGGCCAGAGGTATAAAAGCTGTCAGAGATTAAAGCCTTCCTGATGTTATCTCTGCCATTCAGTGACTTTTTACATTGAACATAGGTACTGAGACGCCGTCGTCTCGCCCGCGCTTCGTTGAAACCTTGACAACTCAACTGCCAAAGTAGCAAAGGATGAAAAGCCGTAAGTGGAGATACGGAGTAAAACATTTACCTTCAGCCATATTGTTGAGGAGTGACAGACTGCCAGTCTGTCTGTCAATGTATTCAGAGCTTTAGTCTTGAATTGAAGAAGGTCATCACTTCACAGTGCTGCCCAGCTGAGCCAGTGAGCAGAGTGTAAGAACGTTATCTGAATGTAAAGTCTAGTTCAAGGGAAAAAAGTTTAAGATTTAACTGCTGCCGTCTTTGAAAGTGTCTGGAGGGTGCATATTTCACCTTTTGAGATGAGATGGGATGCCCAGTGTGTGATCAATGGTTCTGTGGATGATATATACATTTAAAGCTGACTAAAAGTCAATATTATAAGATATAAAGATGCTCCTATGCATCGTATCATCATATGTTACAAAATGTTAGTTTTAAGAAGTTTAATGTTAGTTTTCTTTACTCTCACTGATAGAAATAGAGGCCACGCCTCCTTCTTTACAGGCAATGACAGAGGCCACACCTCCTTCTTTACTAAGACTGGTGGAAACAGACGCCAGGCATCCTTCTTTATAAGCACTATCAAAAACAGAGACCACGCCTCCTTCTTTATAAGTACTGACAAAAACAGAGACCACGCCTCCTTCTTCATAAGTACTGACAAAAACAGAGTCCACGCCTCCTTCTTTATAAGCACTGACAAAAACAGAGACCACGCCTCCTTCTTTATAAGCACTGACAAAAACAGAGACCACGCCTCCTTCTTTATAAGCACTGACAAAAACAGAGTCCACGCCTCCTTCTTTATAAGCACTGACAAAAACAGAGACCACGCCTCCTTCTTTATAAGCACTGACAAAAACAGAGACCACGCCTCCTTCTTTATAAGCACTGACAAAAACAGAGACCACGCCTCCTTCTTTATAAGCACTGACAAAAACAGAGACCACGCCTCCTTCATTACAGGCACAGATAGAAACAGAGGCCACACCTCCTTCTTTACTAGGACTGATGGAAACAGACTGACTAACTAAGACTGACAGAAACAGTTTGAAATCATTTTTGAAATAAAAAATAGTGATAAACAGGGAGCACATTCCACTGTAACGTTTTGAATCAGTGTCACTTTGTAGTAAATCTAGAGCAAGGTGCATTGATTTGAATCAGTGAAAGCTCTTCATATGCAGCCCTGTGCATGCCAGTGTTTGCTGATGAAGACTTTAGCCAGTGTGACATGCTGCTGACAGCCTTTCCACGACGTCGGCATGGACAGACGTGTGTGCTGAAGTCTCACACTCATTAAAGCTTGCACCACTAAACAAGCGCTGCGTGTTGACACGGTGAGAACCGGCACTCACTCTGCTACTGGAACAGAATTCAAATCAGATATAATTAGCGGCGATTCAGAGGGAATCGCTGTCTTCTGTACAGAGAAGTCAGAAGGCCAGTACCTGATTTGTTAACAAGCGCTTGTGGCTGCATCACAGTTCAGCTAGTTGTTCTGATGGAATCGATATGGCACTCATTAATGAGGCAGGACCTAGTGATGTGGCCCACTGGACTGGCTCTGTAATGGCTGTCCTTGTATCAGTTTCTAAGATGTATGGATTTTATTGTATTTTTGATATAAAAACTACATGGCTTCAAGTTCAATCCTGTAAATTATGTTAATAATCCATTTTAGGTTCTTCAGGGTTCTCTGGTTTTCTCCTACCTATTAAAAACCCAGCATTAAGTGTGCAGGATGTGCTAAATTGCTAGTTGTGTGTGTATGAATGAAAGAATGAATGAATGAATGAATGAATGAATGTATTATAAGCAATTCATATAATTTAGCCAAATATTTAAATTAAAGAAGACAAAACCTACGTTTAATACGTTTCTTCATAATGAGTGAAGGTAAAACACAGTTTATTCCCTCACTGCAAACCTGACTAAAAATATGCATAAATTATCAACAACAACAATAAATTCATTTACAGTTAATGTGACGTTGTTTCTCTATTTTTTTTTTTTTTGCCTGTAATGCAATGGAAATTAAAAGAAAGAGACCATAAAAAAAATTAAAACTAATAATGAAGATGCTGATAAATGCCTTTATCCTCTAGTTGTGTTTTTTGATTTTTTGCTCTCTTTGGTTTAGGCAGATACTAGAATCAGCTAAACGGGCGAACCTGACGGGCCACTTTAAGTTTGTGGGCTCAGACAGCTGGGGAGCAAAGAGCGCACCCATCCTGGACAACGAGGACGTGGCCGAGGGAGCCGTCACCATCCTGCCCAAAAGAGCCTCTGTGGAAGGTAAAGATCTGTCAGTATTCGTGGCATTCAACACATGCAGACTGACTAGGCTAAATGTATGATTTTCACCACTTACCTTACAATACACTGACACTGGAGACTCCTTTCGTTAGGTTAAATAAGCGTGTCCTCACAGCACGTGGCGTTCAAGTCCGCATAGATGTTGTTTCCATAGAAACAATACTAGCACAGTCATAGTTGTAGAAAATTAATCAACAACATTCTGACCATTCACTCTCTCACTCATTTTCGACCGCTTATCCAAACTACCTCGGGTCACGGGAAGCCTGTTCCTATCTCAGGTATAATCAGGCATCAAGGCAGGATACACCCTGGACGGAGTGCCAACCCATCACAGGGCACACACACACTCTCATTCACACACACACTCACACACTACGGACAATTTTCCAGAGATGCCAATCAACCTACCATGCATGTCTTTGGACCGGGGAGGAAAACAGAGTAGCCAGAGGAAACCCCCGAGGCACGGGGAGAACATGCAAACTCCACACACGCAAGGCGGAGGCGGGAATAGAACCCCGACCCTGGAGGTGTGAGGCGAACGTGCTAACCGCTAAGCCACCATGCCCCCCTTCTGACCATTCAAATAGTGTAAATATTCTCATTAAAGATGTGTTAACATCTAGCAGAAAAATGTCATAAAACATGCTAACTAGCCTAACTACAGCATCATGTTGAACCGCACATAAATCATAAAGAAAACTCACGATAACCTGAGGACGAGTATCAGGTCTGATCCGAGCCATTTCTGCCTTCTGTATCTTGTTTGCTAACCTGTTACACCGCTCAGTTTCAGCCGGGGTTTCAGGCAGCGCTGTTTCTCTGGGTATGTTTTATTGTCAGGGTTCGATCAGTACTTCATGTCTCGCTCTCTGGAGAACAACCGCAGAAATATCTGGTTTGCTGAGTTCTGGGAGGATGACTTCAAGTGCAAGCTCACACGGCCGGGCATCAAGCTCGACCCAGGGAAGAAGAAATGCACAGGTAAATCCAACTGTTTCTTTCTTTGTTTAAAGCATTTTAAATCTTTATTTTGTGGCGGCTAAGAGAACGCTACAGGAGTGAAACTGTGTATTACGTAAAGATCCTTCAAAAACACCATCTGGTGTATATAAATAGTGAAAGTGAAACAGTTCACAATACTTTGATATGTGATGTGATTTCATTTATTTGAGTAGACGGATACAGCTACTGCTGCTGAAAATATTAAAATAGGACCTGCCCTAAATTATGTAGACCCCTCCCCTGAATTATGTAAGTCCTGTCCTGAATTACATCATAATGCCCTCCTCTGAGTAACATAAGATCAGCCCCTGAATTAGTCAAGTTCTGCCCCTTAATTCTTTAAACACACCCCTGAATTACATAAAACCCGCCCCTGAAAAACATAAGACCCACTTTTGAATTTCAATTAATCCTGCCCTTGAAATAAGTAAACTCCACCTCTGAATTAGGTAAGGCCCTCCCCAAATGACACAAGCCCCACCCATAAATCACATAAATCCCAACCAGAATTATGGTAGCCCCTCCCCCAAATTATGTAAGACCCTCCCATGAGTTTTGTAATGTTTAAATCACATAAACTCCTTTCCTGAATCACATAAGCCTGAAATACACATGTCCCGCTTCGTAGGTTCAGACTTTCCCCAGAAAAACACTGACTTGTCAGGAATTTTTGCTGAGTCATGTGCAGATATAGTGTATAGTTATCAGGAATTTTTGCTGAGTCATGTGCAGATATAGTGTATAGTTATCAGGAATTTTTGCTGAGTCATGTGCAGATATAGTGTATAGTTATCAGGAATTTTTGACGAGTCATGTGAAGATATAGTGTATAGTTATCAGGAATTTTTGCTGAGTCATGTGCAGATATAGTCTTATAGTCTACTTATAGTCCAAGTTTACCAAACAAACACCTTACATGCCATTTATGCATGAATCATCATCGTCTCTTTTTATGGGTCTGACCGTAGAGCGCGGACTTATATAGTGCATCAGTGGAAATAATTACCTCAGGAGCATCATCAATACGGCTGATTTGGTCCTAAATAACTAAATATCTTTAGGAAATGTTTCTGTTCGGTTGCAATGAATCCGCTGAAGACTTTTTAGTCTTGATCATAAAGCACCTCTGTGGCTGCAGGACTGTAATCCAGCAGAGAGGAAGATAAACCTCTACCTGACACCACCTGTTTAATCAGCCGGGGTCGCTCCTCTGATGACTGATGTGTTGTACAGTATCGTGTTTATCTCCTGTCACATTTTGTGGATTAGACTGGAGATTGGACTCCAGGTGGCTGTGTTGTATTTATCTCAATTTTCATGTCAGAATTTGATGTCTTTAGAGGTGCTCCTTTTCTAGAGGATGAGGCTTGTTTATTAAACCAGATAACAGATTTATTCATAAAATCATACTCATTAAAATCCTGTTGGTTCGGGGAAAATTGTTGTATCAAATTTAAATCGATCTCTAATAAGCTTTTACATTTTAGTACTAAGTATAACCTCATTAAAGAGCTAAAGCTAACAACCATCTGAGGAAAGCTAATCAAACCTCACCAGTCGAGAAGGATTTCATGTTTTCGTGATCACAGGAAGTCAAAAACACACCAAATCCTGGAGGTACTGCTTTACTGTCTCTCACAGTCATTTTCCTCCCTGCAATTGTCTCATTTATGAGTTGCTAAAAGATAGAGAATCTACAGACAACAAAGGAGTTACTTTGGGTTTATGCTGTCTTTTTTTTTTCAAACTTTTGTTTGTTCTGTCAACTTTCCACGAATAAATGTGACATTTTTTTTGGCATATTGGGGCTGATTTATTTTTAATTATCCAAAACAAATCCTTACATAAAACAGCTTCATTGCTGAGCCTCTGTGATCGTTCAGAGCATGAGACAAGATGGAAGGAATAGTTTTGTCTCTGAGTGTAGACTGTGACAGCGTGACAGTGACTTCGACGGCCTTTAATTCTCTCGGATGCTTATTCGTTTGCGTCTCACCTTTTTGGTTGTCGTTCTTGATTTATACCTCCATCCCGTATTTGGCTCTCTCTGCTTCCCCCAGGTAAGGAACGGATCAGTCGCGACTCGCTGTACGAGCAGGAGGGGAAGGTGCAGTTTGTGATCGATGCTGTTTACGCCATGGCACACGCCTTACACAATATGCACCAGGACCTGTGTCCGGGGGCAACTGGACTCTGTGCTAAGATGGACCCTGTAGAGGGACGTTTACTGCTCAATTACATCCGTTCTGTCAACTTTAATGGTGAGTCCAGCTCAGGATTTCAGGCCAACACACACACACACACACACACACACACACACACACACACACACACACACACACACACTTACACACACAGCTTCACTTACGTTATTGAACTGCTAATGAGGCAGAATCACATTTGAGATTAAAGAACCTGTATTTCTTTTTCTGAGTAATAGATTTTTTAAAGAAATAACTCATTCTAGCATGTACAGTTATTTTTTTCTTTTCCCTGCTAATCTTTTTTTTTTAGTTCTTACTTTCAAAATCTCTTCACACAGTTAGTAAGGATAATGAACTGTGAAACTGCACAAACTGTCATCATTTTTAAATGTTTTGACACAAAATGCACTCACTGAAAACAGTTTTCTTAAAAATCCCTGCACTCTTTTGCACTCAAGCTCAGAAAATCAGCACAACGTTGTGTTTCTTGAGCCAAACAAACGAACAAAAAAGAGAGATCAAATCAACAAGACAAGACGAATTTGAAAATGAAGTTTCATCCATAAACAGTGAATTTCTTCCACACATCGAACGCACTACAGACCGTCGACGAGCCGAACTTCTTGTAACATCATGTCACTGAACGTGTCAGAAATAGTCAAAAATAAATGTGTCAAAAATTGTTATCGAACCGGAGATGAGTCTACTGATGATCTGCTAGACAACATGAGCTAGAAACTAAATAAAGCAGAAGAAAAAAATTGATATGTTTTTGTTGTATATCAAAGATGGTCAGAAGCATAACCAGGGTGCCTGTGATTTATCTATTTTTTAAAGTTATTATATTTATTATTTAGTCCTCATCTGCTGATTTGACCAGGAACAGGAAAATAGAATGGACTGTAATCAAGTAGAACTATAAATAATGTGGAAAATCTTGGTCCTAATGTGTTTCAGTTATAAACAAGTCTGTGAACAGTTCATTTTAATAGACTTTAATGTATCATTTTCACATATAGATATGTCCTTAGTTGAAGAAAGTGGTTATAAAGTTTGTAAGTGTGTTTGAGACGCCATGGTCTATATGGAAAGTGGCACTGTGGTGCAATGAGCAGCTTCCTGGTTCGATCACGAGCTCGGGTTACTGTCTACGCGTCTGTGAGTCCCGGTTTTCCTGGAAGAAAATCCACAGTATCCCTGACCAGGATACTGAGGAGAAATAAACGAATGGTGTGTAAATTGTGCAGAGATTATCTGCTCAATCTCGCTAACCACAAACTGTTATATCAGAGGCCAAAAATGAAGTTTCCTCCGTTTTTTGTCGTGTCCATGTTCGGTATTGAACGTTTTTGTCATGTCTCAGTCCACAGTGATCGTTAATGTGAAGCTCATATGAAAGTAGACACTCAGGACTTTCAGAATTTGTCGTGTATTTACGTAGACTGCTTGTTGCAATAAATCATAAAGAAAAGTTCCAAATAAGCCAAAAACGGAAAAATGTTTCTACCTTCAAAGTAAATGTTGATATCAAACCCTTTTCTTCTCTCTGAGATGCTCCAAGTGCTTATTTGTCTAAAAAGCATCTAAGATACAAAGATGTATCTTCAACCACTTTCATCACTTTTCATTGCCAAAAAAATGGAAATTCCTCCTGTTTGTGTTGTGTTCGGTATCGAACGTCTTTGTCATGTTTGACTCACACTGTGGTGGTTAATATGAAGCTCAGGACTATAAGAAGTTGTAGAAACTTTTTACCTACCTACTAGGACAATATATTCAAAGAAACCTTCCAAAGAATCTTTTTTTCTCACACAAATGTTCCTATCTTCAAAGTAAAGATAGTGATCAAACCCATTTCTGCTCTCTGAGTTGCCCCGAGTGTTTATCTTCAACCACTAAAATTCAGCATAAGGTTATCGACAGAGGGAAAAACACACGTCTCACACAGAAAGCCACCAGAATCCTGGATCGTTTTAGATCCGACTTACAGCCAGAAAATCACTCATTTGTTTATACTTATTAAAAATGTTCGATAATTCAATTTCCATTCTGTCCGCAGAAAGGAACGCCGGCTTACTGGTAAAAATGGTCTCTTATTAAATCTCGTGGCTGTAGACAGCAGCACTTCCTTCTCAGAAGATCACAGCGTTGGCTCGGCTGTAGGTCAACCGGGTTGTGTTGTGTTGTGTTGTGTTGTGTTGTGTTGTGTTGTGTATAGTTTAGACTTTCATAAGCGCCGCTCTGCCCTGCAGTACATTTTTACCTGAGTGACTTACACTGCTTAATATTTCGGCTGTTGAAGCTCTGCACTCCATTACCACATCATCTCTTTCTTTCTTTCTTTCTTTCTTTCTTTCTTTCTTTCTTTCTTTCTTTCTTTCTTTCTTTCTTTCTTTCTTTCTTTTCTTTTCTGCTTCTTTTTCCCTCCCTAATTTTGTCAGACTCGTCTCAGACCCCCCTAGCATTTATAAAATGTTATTTCTCCAGCCGTACTTGGCCCTGGATTTCTAAAGGAATTGTCCATTAAGGTTTTTTGACCGTAGGAAAAAGGAAACTCGCTCTCCTCGATCTCTTGTGACTGAAAGCCTTGAGCAACCAAACGAAGAGCATGCATTATTTCAGAAGAAGGGAAAAAAAAACATAAGGAGTCCCTATATTTATCCTAAGACTTCAAATGAGGCTTAAAGGAAACTGCTGTTCTTTCAGCGGTGACTGAAGCTGCTTAGCAAGACGATCGGGCACGACAAATCTTCACTGTCAAATGATCACAGAATGACTGATGTGAATGACAGTCAGTTCGGGTCAATCAACAAAGTTGTTTTATTTATTTATTTATTTATTTATTTATTTTTTACATGTAGTCAGCCCAGAATAGACTGTGTACTGTGTATGCAACATTTATCAGGTTAAAGTATGCATGAATGGATCCTCCATATACAGCAGCTGGTGTGCGAGAAAGAAGTGAGAGAAGCTGGAAAGCTCATTGGAGTTGGAGAGAAAGGAAATAGAAGGGACTCCCTCACATTTAACGCATCTTAACTTAATGCGACTGCGATGGAGGAGTGTGAACTTGTGGATTTGTGGGGAATCGTGTTTGCAGAGGAGGCAGTTAATTATGTGGTTCTGGAGGTGTATTTTAAAGGTCAAGTACGTGAAGTAAAAAAATCATGTTTGTGTTGTTATAGAAAGTGCAGCACCTGAACCGAGGCGGGACTAAAAGCTGAATTATATCAAACTCTCCAATCGGATTGGTTAGGAGGTGATGGTTCAGTTTTGACAGAAATAAAAGAGAGGTTTGCGGTTTCCATGGTAACATGACGATTTTTTTCTAGCTACTATAGCGTAAGTGATAACATGAACTATCTTCTTTACTTCTTTAGTGCATTAAATGTAACAGTAAAATGATAATAAAAGTATGAAATAAAATATTTATTCACAAAAAAATGATACATATAAAAAAAATAATGATTCATACAAATCTCTGCATCCAGACAGAGACTCAATCTGATCGGTCAGAAGCTGTTGATTCATTTCTGACTCAAGATGGAGAGGTTTGCTGTTTCCCTGGTAACAGGACAAGCTAGGATTTCGACATTGTTTTCATTTTAAATTCAGAACAGCGAGAGAACGAAGGACGTTAAACGTAGCTATAAAAGTGTGAAGTGTTGTTTGGAATAAATGGAGAACTCAAAGAGTTAAAACCTAATTATATCAAACTCTGGAATCTGATTGGTCAGAAGGTGTTGATTTATTTCTGACACGTTTTGGGTTAATGAATACAAATTTTAATCATTTGTAGAATGTGAAATCATAAAAAGTCTAGTACACATCAAACTGGTGTTATTAGAAACTTCATTGTGATAACAGCACCACATCACATCACATCGTCTTGCGGATTATTTTCTTACAGCGGTTCAGACAAGGTGGTTGGAGTAATGGTTAGTATGTTTGCCTCACACCTCTGAGGCTTCAGGTTTGCTTGTTCACACTGTGCTTTGGTTACTCTGGTTTCCTCCTCTAAGCCATGTGTAATAGACTGATCGGCATAGACCGAGATAGACCGTGGCACAGTTTAGGATAGAGAGAGGTGTCATCAATCTCGTTTATATAGCATATCGCTTTAAGTTAGCATGGTTAAAAAAACATTGTTGGAACGTATCTCGTACAGTGCAGTCGAGTGGAAGTTTGATACTGTCACAAATTGACACAGGCGAATGAGGATCCATGTGCAGTTACTATTTAATACGCAAAAACAGGAAACAAACAATGAACAAGCAGGCAAAACAGATCAGAACACTGAGCAGGACAGGGAACAGGAACAGAGACATAAACAGACAACATACTAAACACTAAACAACGACTCACAACCGGGAAGTGAACAAAACAGAGTACATATAGTGAATGAGAACCAATCACAAGACGGAGACAGACAAGGACTAAGACAAAACACCTGGGGAAGAGATTGAAAGCAATTAAATGTCCGTGGTAACAAATAGGTGGGCGGGGTCAACAATTAACATCAGGGAATCACAACAGACAGACACAAGGGAAAACACAGACAGACTCGTTACAGATACGATGCAACATTTGGATCACGTGCTTGAGCCAGAACGTCGTTGTTCAGCGTGATGTTTAGCAAACGCAGAAGAAGTCAAATCCATTTTATTCCTTACATAATCCAGTGTATTCAGATATAGCTCAGGCAGCCAAGGCTTCATTTGGTGGGGGCGGGGGGAGACGTCCGCTTGCAAATCTATTAGATTCATCTGTTTTGCTTTCCTAATTTATTATCTTGCTTCCTTTTTAATGAAAATGTTGACTTGATAAACACGAGTTATTTGCTGATTATTTATCACGAAATGTCAGACGACAGAGTGAAAATAACAGGACTTCATAAGCACAAGCTCATTGTTGTGAAATGTCAAACTATAAAGTATAAAACACGCACTTTATTAGATAACGCTGAGATGGATGTTTTTTCTATTTCGTATTCTTTTTTTATCTACAATTGCTTTTGTCACAGATGTCGCTGCAACCTGTTTTTCTCAGGGACTCTTGTTTCTGAGGATATGACACTTAGCTGCTTATCTGTGGAAAGGACATGAAATATGAATGATCTTTCGAATAGTTTTTTTTCTCTTTTGCTGTTGTGTCGCAGGCAGCGCCGGCACCAGCGTCCTTTTCAACGAGAACGGCGACGCTCCGGGTCGCTACGACATCTTTCAGTATCAGTTCAGCAACACAAGCAGCCCAGGATACAAAGTCATCGGCCAGTGGACGAACCACCTCCGAATTAACGTGGGTCAACTTCCTGTTTTATTGTAATAACAATAATAGTTTTGAAATTACTCTGCTCCACCTTCAACTCCAAAAACATAACCCTACCTCTCCTGAATTATCTAGAAATGATCATCTTACGCATCCTATTTCTGTGTCTTTATGTATGCGGGTCTGATCAGGAGGTCAGAGCATTACAATGCATCACACATACACACTGTATGAGGTACCGCAGCATGAAAAAAAAAATAATAAAATCCTCAGCCAGACCTATAATTAATGAGCCACAGGCAGTCGTGACAAGGGGAAATGTTGAGAGGAGTCTCGAATTATACTTTATAATTCATAGGTAGTGCGTGTGATAATGTATGACATTAAGAACGTTCGAATCGTGCTATAATTCTTTAAATTAACAGTATTCAAATCAGAAAAGGCAAACAGAGTGTTAATCATGTTGGTACAGGATTACACGACTAAGAGATTGATGCGAGCGCAAGATTAGACATGATAGTCAGAAAAAGGAAGGATGTGATAAATACCACCAAACGAAATAAAATTCATTGACTGGGGCAAGTGGCAGCTCTCTGGTTAAAATGCTGATTAGAAGGTTGTGAGTTTAAATCCCAGGACCATCCAGCTTTTACTGCTGGGCCCCTGAGCAAGGCCCCTTATATGCTCAGCTATGTAAAGCTCTTGTCCTTGAGTTCTTGTGTTATGGGAAGTGAAGTCCAGGGCAGCCATGTTTGTAGTCCACATGTTTGTGTTTTGGGAAACAGAGCTCTGTGAAGTTGCCCTGTCCTTGAAAAGAAGAGATTTAACAATTTAGAATGACTAATATTTACAATATGATGAGAGTGATGTGACCTGGTTTCATTTAACTGATACAACAGTGTTCAGTAATGAACGATACACTTGTGGTGAAGATGATGATGATGATGATGATGATGATGATGATGATGATGATGATGATGATGATGATGATGATGATGATGAAACACTAATTATTGTGCTGTTTTAAGAGAAGAACCAATGATGGCACGGTGCATGGTTACCTGGTTACCTGGTCACCTTGACGTTTATTATTTTCCTGTAACACCACTTCCTGAAGTTTTTTATTCCTCATAGAGGTTTACTAAAGAATGAAAGCAATATATGCCAAAATAGTGGTGAAGCTGGTGAGGGAAAGACTAGAAAGTAAGTGGAAATGTTCCATAACTATAGCTATAAAGTTGAAAAGTTGGTCTTTACTGAATAAAGAAAAGTTCTTAGAGGAATAACACTTGATGTTACTTGTAAATAATCATCTCTGATTATTATTTATTGATTTTTGTGTTATAACATGTTATTATTGTGTTACAACATAAGTTATTTTTGTTTTATGACATAATTTATTATTGTGTTATAAATATTACAGCACCAAGTACTGCTTATTCTACATATATCCTAAACTATGGGGTCCCTCAAGGATCAGTTCTAGGACCTCTGCTTTTCTCAATATATGTGCTTCCATTAGGAAACATCATTAGAAAGGACGTAATTAGTTTCCATTGTTATGCTGACGATACCCAGTTATATATCTCATCGAAACCAGATGAAATATCTAAGTTGTCTAGGTTACCCAAGTGCATTAAATATATAAACGATTGGATGACTGAGAAGCTAGTTCATGCATTCATGACCTCTAGACTGGAGGTCCCTATAGTGTCACCCATATGAGGATGATTCCACCCATTGAGTCTGGTTCCTCTCAAGGTTTCTTCCTTTACCATCCAAGGGAGTTTTTCCTCCCCACAGTCACCTGAGTCACCTTAGACTTGCTCATTGGGGATAAACACAAACACATTTAAATATATTTGATATTACTATTGATTTTTTTGTATTATATTAATCTTTATATTAACTTTTTTGTTTTAATATTTCATGGTTATGTTCTGTAAAGATGCTTTGAGACAATATCCATTGTTAAAAACGTATAGAAATAAATTTGAATTTGAAATAAATATTAATTAAAAGTGATTATATGTTAATTCTCAGGTGGAGGAGATGCAGTGGTCGGGAGGAGAACATTATATCCCTCCGTCCGTGTGCAGCTTTCCGTGTCAGCCAGGCGAGAGGAAGAAGATGGTGAAAGGCGTACCATGCTGCTGGCACTGCGAGCTCTGCGACGGCTACCAGTACCAGGTGGGCGAGTTAGCGTGCGAAATGTGTCCTTTCGAAATGAGGCCCACGGTGAACCACACCTTCTGCGTACCCACACCCATCATCAAGCTTGACTGGCACTCGCCCTGGGCGGTCGTACCCATGTTCCTGGCCATCCTGGGCATCGCTGCCACTCTGTCCGTAGTGATCATCTTCGTTCGCTTTAATGACACGCCCATCGTGCGGGCTTCAGGACGCGAGCTGAGCTACGTGCTGCTCACAGGGATTTTCCTGATCTACCTCATCACCTTTCTGATGATCGCCGAGCCGAACACAGGGGTGTGCGCTTTACGTAGGCTCCTGCTCGGCCTTGGGATGTGCATCACCTACTCGGCCATGCTGACCAAAACCAATCGCATCTACCGCATCTTTGAACAGGGCAAGAAGTCAGTGACGCCGCCGAAGTTCATCAGCCCGACATCGCAGCTTGTCATTACCTTCATCCTCGTCTCATTCCAGGTAAGACAAAACCGACCGCTGATCTCAGGAAAGAAAAAACAAGAATAAATCCTGAAGGTATAGATAGGGTTGGCATCTTAGAGTTGTTACTTCCAGAAGTGCTTCTCAGGTATATCATATACCTGATATATCAGACATAAAGCTCTCATTTCATGATTAATGATGAGACAAATCTGATCATTAATCAGATATCAGTGAAAATGCTTCTGTTTGGCATCTGTTTTTTATTGCAAATCATATTACCGACTGTTTTTATTGTGTCCCTGTTCAGTATTTGACGTCTTTGTTATGTCTCACTCCACTGTGGCGGTTAATATGAAGCTCGTATGAAAGTAAACACTCAGGACTTGTAGAATTTGTAGGGTTTTCGTTTTTACCTACCTACTAGGACAATATAGTCAAAGAAAATAAAAAAAAATATTTTTTTTCCACACAAATGTTTCTCAGGAAATGTTGATATCAAACCCATTTCTGTTCTCAGAGACACCCTGAGTGCTTGTTCATAATCATGTAAAATCGGAAAGTGTTTATCTACAACCACTAAAATTCAGTGTAAGGTTATCAACAGAGGGAAAAACACAGTCCAATGAATCCTGACTCATTTTAGATTAGACTTACAGCCAGGACATCATTCATTTGTTTACACTGATTGAAAATGTCTGATGAAGCGATTTAGATTCTGCTGACAGAATGAAACAGTAGAATCTTAAAAATATTTACATATAAAAATAAAAAATAAAAAAATATTTAAATATTTACATAAAGTTTTCAGCATCCGGTACGTCCCCTGTTTGTGTTCATTCTCTCAAGCCGGCACAGAGTCCACGAGTTTGTGTGAAACCTGATGGTCCGTGGTGATGAAATCCACTGGTGTGTTGTGTAAAGATTTGCTTCAGTGGACGGGATTAGACGTGAGGAAGATTTGACCTTTTGTACAGACAGACAGACAGACAGACAGACAGACAGACAGACAGACAGACAGACAGACAGACAGATAGATAGATAGATAGATAGATAGATAGATAGATAGATAGATAGATAGATAGATAGATAGAAAAAGGGAGAGGGGATAGAGAGAGAAACAGATAGATAGATTTTTTCCAACACTTTCTGAAGATCTTTGTATGACATAAGGCTCACTCCAGTCCTACCAGGTGTAATAAAACCCTGGTGTTCAGTTAACAGTGAATGCTGATATTCGTGTCATGTGTACGGCTGTGACCAAATCCCTGCATCATGAATTTATTTAACAGCACACTAACGAACGGAGTGGCACAGCGGTTGCACTTTACAGCTCCAGGGTCTTTGTTTCGATCCTGAGCTCCTGGGGCTGAAGACTGAACAGTAAAATAGCGTTCACTGAAGATGATGCAATGAATTATGACATTGTGACATAGAACATAAATCGAGGCTTTCAGGATAATAGGCTATTTAATCAGGCAGAGAGATTGCGTTCTTTGGTTTATTTGTGTGTGTTTTTTTTAATGTGCTCTAATTGAAGCGACGCGATCCGCATCATCACCGCCGTTAAAAGTCCATCATTTGTTTACGTTATTCAGATTGACTCGTGGAGTGAAATGGAAGTGTATCTGTTTCTTGAAATGGATGTGAGGCCGAAACCTAGAACATGATCATGTACAGTATGAATGCTGTACACTAAGTTTAGTCAGAACCAGAGCATGGGCTTCATGATAAATAGGATAATGTGAAAGCTGTCATGCAAACCAGGAAGTGCAGTGCGGTACCGAACCCCGAGACCCCGCACTTATTCAGGAAGTAAAGTAACCTTCGTGTGTTTTAACTGCTGACGGCATTACACATGTAACATGAGTGCATACACATGTAACATGAGTGTCAGGGGCACACTGTGGGATACAGGAGGAGTGAGACGCCATACTGTGTACTCAGTAAAAGCTCCAAAATAATGAAACATATGGTGTCTTCTCCATGAGCGCTTGTGAGGATATAAGATGAACACAAATGCACAGAGGGCCAGTGGAATCAAGTGAATAGATAGATAGACAGACATACATACAGACATACAGACAGACAGACAGACAGACAGACATACAGACAGACAGACAGACAGACAGACAGACAGACAGATAAATAGGGAAAGGGAGAGACAGGGTAGGTAGACAGAAAGACAGACAGACAGACAGACAGACAGACAGACAGACAGACAGACAGACAGACAGACAGACAGACAGAGAAATAGAGAAATAGGTAGATGGAGAAATAGAGAAATGGGGAAAGATAGAGAGAGGGTAGACAGACAGACAGACAGACAGACAGACAGACAGACAGACAGACAGACAGATAAATAGGGAAAGGGAGAGACAAGGTAGGTAGACAGAAAGACAGACAGACAGACCGACAGACAGACAGACAGACAGACAGACAGACAGAGAAATAGAGAAATAGGTAGATGGAGAAATAGAGAAATGGGGAAAGATAGAGAGAGGGTAGACAGACAGACAGACAGACAGAAAGAGAAATAGAGAAATAGATAGATAGAGAAATAGAGAAATGGGGAAAGATAGAGACAGGGTAGACAGACAGACAGACAGACAGACAGACAGACAGACAGACAGACAGACAGACAGACAGACAGACAGAGAAATAGATAGATAGAGAAATAGAGAAATGGGGAAAGATAGAGACAGGGTAGACAGACAGACAGACAGACAAACAGATAAAGAAATGGGGAAAGGGAGAGACAGGGTAGACAGACAGACAGACAGACAGACAGATAAAGAAATGGGGAAAGGGAGAGACAGGGTAGGTAGACAGAAAGACAGAAAGACAGACAGACAGACAGACAGACAGACAGACAGACAGACAGAGAAATAGAGAAATAGGTAGATGGAGAAATAGAGAAATGGGGAAAGGGAGAGACAGGGTAGACAGACAGACAGACAGACAGACAGACAGACAGACAGACAGACAGACAGACAGACAGACAGACAGACAGACAGATAACCAGGAAATGGGCTCGAATAGGCAACGGGCAAACCCAGAGTAGTAACAGTGATCAACAAGGAGCAATACTTCACAAACAACTGAGGACTGTGTGTGTTTTTGTAGTGAAACTGTAACTGGGAACAGAAACAAAGTATGTGTGATGAAAGGGTTCAGTAGTGGCAGCAAAATAACAGCTCAGGTGTGTTCTGTGATAAAAATGTGTTATTTGGCAGTTGGAGTCTGCGTAACAGACACAGCTGATGTGATGCATACAAACAGATCTGGCTGCTAAAAGATTTTGTGCGAGTGATAAATGATCTGGAGCCAGCGACTTCACAGAGAAAACATTACAGTAGATCAAGACCATCACCATCACCAGTGCAAATTTTAATGATATTATTAATATATATGCTGGCTTAAACATGTCCTCCTTAAACCAGGCTGTGCCAATGAGTCCAGACCTACTTTCTGTAGGAGAACTTCATTCCTCATGTTCATGTAACCACACGGGATTGATACTGGCTTGACTGTACTTTAGGTATTGTATAACAAGGGCAAGGGTCATCAAATAGCACACCATGATCCAGATGCGGAGCCGACGAAAATATTTCAGAGGACCGACCTGAGAACAACCGTAGTTTCATCCTTTCAGCTTTCTAAATCTGACCGAGCTCAGCAGGATCTACAGCAGATCCTAGGATGCGGGTATAATATTTAGCTCAAGGCAGCTCATCTGTCCAGAGACTAGTTAAAGGGAGCGTTTTCATTTTCACAGAAATCGTCATAGATTTTTCATTTTTATTTGCTCTCTCTGGTCTGTTTAGCACGTCTTATTTTTAAGATATTGCTACTTACAAGATATCGTTTTTGTCAAGTATCCGTTTCATCGTAAATGACAAACCTGGCCCGGCCCAGACACTATCTACCAGCAACCACCAGCAACCCCATGTTCTCAGTTACCGGACTTGATGTGAACGTGTTTCACACCTGTTTCAATACTTGTCCCAATACTTTTGAATCTTCCTAATTTTCTGACTCTTCTGGTACATTTACCTATCCCCGATTTTTGCGATTATTTCTACTATTTGCATCCAAGCCCTTGATTTTTCCTCACGATAGCGCTCTAAGGGAAAGAACTGAATAAGTAGCCGCGAGTAAAATCGCTTCGTACAGTTAAAAACGGTAATTTGAGGCTTTGTAGAAAACTAAAATCACCTGACACAGATCTTCATCATCTTCAGAGACGCTGTGTTATTTCTGAGCAGGATTCTGAGAGACACAGACTGGCATGCTGGCATGCTCCTGTCTGCACATCTCATCAGTTTGAGTGCTCAATTTTACACAGACCAGCTCACTGATACGCATCCACAGCAAATTCCTATTCAGTTCAAGCTGCTGGCTTGTGACTAATACGCCGAGACAGAGGACAAGCCCACGCGTCTTCCTTTTTTCTGTGCCACCTCAAAAAGTTACAGGATGCTGATGCACATGTTTGCAGCTAGAAATATGAATAAAGCTATTGTGGCTGTGAGCTTAGTGTGAACGGGATGTGCATGACTCAGTGGAAGAGAGATGCGGGGGAGAGGAGCTTATCCGTCCTCCTGGTGCTGGATTGATTGACAGCGCGATATTTTTTAGCCCTGCCTCCCTGCCTCATGATGGCGGAGGTGTCACCGAGTCTAAATGATTGTGCTGCCATTCTGCTGAGCTTCATGACAGCAGCATCTGTCTTCATGTCTGCGTCTGCATTCAACTTCCATGACCTGAAACTTACTTCTGGAAGTTTTTTTGCATTAGCAGACGAGATTAAGCTGCAGCGAGTTCCTGCGATGAACAGGTGGGGAGGACAGGCTCAGCTCAGTGTTCTTCCACCCGTCCAGCTGCTGTATTCAAATGAAGGGCCGTGCTTCAGGATAAATACACCAGAGTGCCGTTTCCTGCAGTTTGTTCTGTCCACTTTTTGGTACGAGGGTCATTTTAGAACCACAAATGAAGTCTTATTAATCGTGAATTGGGCTGCTTAAGACGATTATCTTGTACGTTTATTTAACAGGATGCTTTCCGGCGTTTTCCATTCCACAAAAGAAACTTGGTCTTTGAACACAAGGACTTACAAATCCATATAGAAAATAGAGCATGTTTTGTCTGTTTCAGTCCAATTCCAATGATCATAAAGTTGTCATAGTTCTGTGTGTGTTTAAATAGCCTAACTGTATGTATTGGCACCCATCTTCATCTCGTTCCCTCTTAAGACTCGCTTTACATTTTACATTCACTTATGTGACACTTTTATCGTAAGTAATTTACCTTCCTGGATCACATTACCAATTCATCAGTCTATCTAACATCCACAGCTTTTAAACCACAGTTACAGATACAGATTTGAGACATGATTTGAGTTTGCCATGTACATTATGTGTGTTATCTGCTACAAGCTCTTCTTCCTTCTATGCAACAATATCGGTGGCACTGTGTATCCCTCTGATAACCTGCTCGTGTACTTTAACGTCTAGTCAGAAAAACGTTCCGATATCAACATCGGATCTTATCCGACGTAAGCCAAGTACACTAATGCAGCATAGATTCAAAATGACAGGGATCTGGATGGCTTTCATGATTAATGGCAGCAATCAAAGTGAGGCAGGCTGCAAACTGTTCTCTGGGAAAATATAAAGATTCGGATCTACAGCGCCTTTTTTTAAAGTGATGGGGTTTAAACAGTGTTTTGAAAAGAAACCTAAGGAATAAACAGGGTCATTAAAACAAGCACAAGGGGTGTGTGATGTGTGTACACATGAGAGAAATGTACTCATGAGAATGCAGCAGTGAAGTGAGCATTCAAATGAGTACACGTGAGAGCACTACAGTTGTGCGAGCACTGAGCACTGAGAAATGTGCACTTTTAAATAGTAATAGTAGAATAATAATAGTACTTTCTATTTAGTGGATGTTATTAGCTGAAGCAAAAAAAATATCCTGCTTATTATCTTCAATCATAAGCCCTGCCCCCTTTGTTGTGCTCCTCTTCCCCATGAAAATCTTGTTATTCATTCAGACAATCGTTCGGAATACGACATTGTAGCTGAGGATTGAGGAGAGGTATCTACCAGGCTAACGTTAAGGCTGTGTAAATTAGCAATGTGTGTATTTGGATTAAGTCGAATGTAACTCTCACTCAGTTACGTGGCTCTTCCCAGTAGGTGATTCTCTCAGGGTTGGTGAATCTCCCACAATTAAGAGACTCTCTAACAATTAGGTGACTCTCTCTAATAGTTGACTCTCCACCAATTAGATGACTCTCCTCTAATTAGGTGACTCTCCCCAATAGTTGACTTTCTACCAATTAGGTGAATCTCTCCCAATATTTGACTTTCCACCAATTAGGTGACTCTCCCTAATTGGTGACTCTCCACCAACTAGGTGACGCTCCTCCAATTAGGTGACTTTCCAACAATTAGATGAATCTCTCGGAATAGACGACTCTCCCCAATTAGGTGACTCTCCCCCAATAGGTAACTCCTCCCCAGTTAGCTGAAACTCCTCAATAGATGACCTCTCTCCCTCCTGTGCAGGTAATCGGAGTATTCATCTGGTTAGGCGTGATGCCGCCCCACACCATTGTGGACTACGAAGAGCTGCGGCCGCCCAATCCCGAGTTGGCACGTGGTATCCTGAAGTGTGACATGTCGGACCTGTCGCTGATCTGCTGCCTAAGCTACAGCATCTTGCTCATGGTGACGTGTACCGTTTATGCCGTCAAAAGCCGAGGCGTCCCCGAGACCTTTAACGAAGCCAAGCCCATAGGCTTTACCATGTACACCACCTGCATCGTGTGGCTGGCCTTCGTGCCCATCTTCTTTGGCACGGCGCAGTCCACAGAGAAGGTGAGATCCAGCGGGTTTGATGTTTATAAATAAGTATAAAAAGTTTCGAAATAAGTCTAGCAGATAATTTAGCTCATTTTGATCATTTTCATCTGATTTAAAAAGGACGAAACTACATTTTCATGTTACTTTCTTTATATCTTGCCTTCTTCATGGAAAAACGTTCCACTAAAAGGTCAGTAAACAAACAGGGTACATAACATATGCAGGTATTAGTCTCATGGACTAAGTACTGTGCTTATCATTTGCACAAATAAGACCTTGAGAGCTATTTACTTTTTTTTTACTGCCATCTTGGAGGACATTAATCAATAAATAACCAATTAACCAATAAATAATTAATTATATTAGGATGATTTATAGCTAAATAATAAACGATCAAATCGAATCGGCAGTATGCAAAAAAACAAAGTAAAAATTTAAAATTTTGGAATTAATGATAAATAAATAAAGAGCCTAGTCCTATTCTGTTAATTAACCTATAGACAAAGAGAGAGAGAGAGAGAGAGAGAGAGAGAGAGAGAGAGAGAGAGAGAGAGAGAGAGAGAGAGAGAGAGAGAGAACAGATAGATCTTTCCTTACAGCTTCCTTCAGAGGAAATTCAGCCACATTTATATTATAAATTCAGCCCCTCGTTTACCCAAATTTGCACAAATTGGTCATGAGCTCAGGTTCATTGTGAGAGTGTGTGCAGAGAGAAATCTCATTACACTCATTACACACTTCATCTCCTCTGTGATTAGTACTATAAACACTATGCTCCTATAAACCCTTATTTATTCTTCTTCCTCTGTTTCATTCTGTCATCCTGCATGTGTTCAAACCATGAGGAAATGTACAGTGCATTTAACCACACAGCAGGAAATTATTAGTTCGGAGGAACAGCCACAGATTTACCACGGCGCTATCTTTCCCCGGTTGGGCGACAAAAAGGGCCACCGGTTTAGCGCCTAGTTAAGTCCTTATGTAGTAAAATTATGCAGGATGAAGTTCTTTCAGTAAGAATGTGCCAGCAACCTGCCTGGCCCGTGATAACACGCCAAAGTTGCGTCTCGAGCACTTTCTCTTTTGAAGCGAGCTTTCATATGGCATCGTGCAAACACAGGAAGAGATGAGACGTGCGGAAAAGAAGACGTCTTCTCCCCCTCACCCCCCACCACCCCCTCCTGTCTTTATCTCCTGAAGACACACCATGACACAGAGACAAAAGGCCCTGCTTCATAGCAGCCAGGGGTTTAATTGTGGTGGGAGGCAGATAAGACGAGCGTGGGGGAGCCCATGAGACAATGCCTTCACCCATCCTAATGAAGCTGAGAAGCCACTATGGGAGAGAAGAACTCGAGCGTTCTTTTGTTCGCACCATGTCCTCTCCGGCATGTGAGCCACCGCTGAGGCCTGCTCTTCTTTACTGTTCATCACAATGAAATACCCATGATTTTTCCTCCTCTCCTTTTATTTATTCATTAAAGATGTTACTTATGGTCTTTCCTGTAGCATCACTGTTTTAAAACAATCTGATTTCAATAATTGAAAGCAGTTTGTTTTAAAAATACATGCATGGAAGGAAGGAAAAGACATTTAAAATGCATCTATTGTCTAGCAGAGAACATGAGAGTCTCCTGCATGTGGAAGCTGCTTGGGTTTTATGGAATGGTTACAACATTACTGCAATGTTTTTAAACTATAAGACAAAAATTCTTCAACTTTTTTTAAATCATTTTTTGCTGTATTTCCCCCAAAATGAACAAACTTGTACCATAACATGACCAGGCAGTTGCTAAGGACGAATGAATGAATGAATGAATGAATGAATGAACGAACGAACAAATGCTGTCTGTGTGTTTCCAACAATCAAATAAAGAAATAAAGTGAAGGTGGAGCAAATTTAAAAAATAAATAACAAGGAAATTACCATTCATTAATTTACTACCGCTTATCCGAACTTCTCGGGTCACGGGGAGCCTGTGCCTATCTCAGGCGTCATCGGGCAACGAGGCAGGATACACCCTGGACGGAGTGCCAACGCATCGCAGGGCACACACACACTCTCATTCACTCACACAATCACACTCTCACACACTACGGACAATTTTCCAGAGATGCCAATCGACCTACCATGCATGTCTTTGGACCGGGGGAGGAAACCGGAGTACCCGGAGGAAACCTCCGAGGCACGGGGAGATCATGCAAACTCCACACACACAAAGCGGAGGCGGGAATCGAACCCTTAACCCTGGAGGTGTGAGGCGAAAGTGCTAACCTCTAAGCCGCAGTGCCCCCCCCCCCCTAGGAAATTAACAAATAAAGAAAATGAAGCTAAAAAAATGATATAATCAGAATTTTTAGAAAGAAAGAAAGCCAATGACACAAAATAGAAATTAAAGACTGAAATGAAAATAAGACAATGAATGGATGGATGGATGGATGGATGGATGGATGGATGGATGGATGGATGGATGGATGGATGGATGAATGGACAAAAGAATGAATGAACAAACAAATTAATGCTGCATGTTCATTTTGTTGAATGTGGTCTTTTTTTTGTCTCAGCAATTTCCATATCTGTTCTTACTTTACAGGATAAAAATAAAAACCTCCTACTAGTGTGACTTCTCCCCTTGTCTTGTGAGATCCCACTCCTGACATAGTGCTTTCTAAAAAAAAAAAAAAGGCTGTAAAAAATAACTAATAGTACACATCTTCTTATTCATTTCTGTATTTGTATCTGTTTCTAACAAGTTGTTCATTCAGAATGAAATATTTGGTACCTTCCCCACTCTGTAGCCAATGGGAATGATTACCTTTCCCATGAACCCTTCTGCAGGCTCCTGGTGTTCAGTGTTCACCTGTGGATTGTGATTGTGTCTTATACAGATGTACATCCAGACGACCACGCTGACCGTCTCCATGAGCCTGAGTGCCTCCGTGTCCCTGGGCATGCTCTACATCCCCAAAGTCTACATCATCATCTTTCACCCGGAACAGAACGTGCAGAAACGCAAGCGCAGCTTCAAGGCGGTGGTTCAGGCGGCCACCATGTCCACTCGTCTGTCACACACCAACAGCGAAAAGCACAACGGCGAGTCTAAGATGGAGCCTGATAGGACGCAGTAGCAGGTAAAGCAAAATGCAGGTCCAAGTCAATAAACAGCTTGAACTGTCCTGCAGGATTCATGGTGTCTTGTCTCAGCTTGGCCACGCCCACTCAGATCAAAGTGCACTTGCTTTGAGATGTTTTATTATATTTATTTTATTATGTTTCAAGTTGTCTTGTATTATGTCTATTTTGTTTATTATGTCTAGAATGTAGTGACTAGAGATAGAGAGGGGGAGAGAGACACAAAGAGAGAGAGAGAAAGAGAGAGAGAGAGGGAGAGAGAGAGGGAGAGAGAGAGACACACACACAGAGAGAGAGAGAGAGAGAGAGAGAGAGAGAGAGAGAGAGAGAGAGAGAGAGAGAGAGAGAGACACACACACACAGAGAGAGAGAGAGAGAGAGAGAGAGAGAGAGAGAGAGATCCTAATATTCCAGTGTGTTAGAAGTTTTATTGTAGACATGTATTGCTCCAGAGGTTATTAATCCTACACTAAATCCCTATTCGGACGGGATTAGTCCTACGTGGGAACGTGGGGGTAAAGTAATTATTACCAGAGCTTCTCTGTGATTTTAGTCCCGTCCAATTACCGATTGGTGTGCCATCTCGGTAATCATTACGGACAATGTCAGTAAAGATTACGGCGACTTTTACCTTCTGTAAAGAGGTCCGGAAAAATTACCTCAGGTAATACTAATCCCGTCCGAATAGACCCGCTGTAAATATGTACGGTAAAATTCCGTTATTTCCTGTTTAAAAGTTTTGCAAGCATGGACGCACTTGAAACAGTAAGCAACGTCATACGCACATGACGACAAGGAGGTTACTGTGGTGCGTAAAGTGAGTTACCCCTCCCACTTCTGCTAGTTTTACTGAGATGTCTTGTCCCGTGCGAATTGGCCAATTAATATTACAGACGTCCTAAGGTAAAATTGCATTACTCCACGTCCCCACGTAAAACTAATCCCGTCCGAATATGGCTTAATATTGTGTGTGAATAGCTTTCTAGGCCAAAAAAAAGTTGGAATACAAATGTAGTGACGCCAACAACGCTTCATAAAAGAGGTAAAGATCAAAGAGAGCAAAACATTACAGGACTGAGACTAAACACGGAAACAGCACCTTAATGAATCCTCGCCTAAACCTTCGCCTAAACCCACGCCTTCTGAATGAGACTGTGCTCTTTCTCCCTGTTAATCACAGCTTAGTGGTTAAGGTGTTGGACTACCAATCAGAAGGTTGTGAGTTTGAATCCCGTTTCCACCAAGCTGCCACTGCTGAACCCCTGAGTAAGGTTTTTACCTCACAATTGCACAGTTGTATAAAAGTGAGATAAAATGTAAGTCCTTCTGGAAAAGAGTGACCGCCAAATGCCGTAAATGTGTTTGGGAGAACGTACATGTTAGCCTTCTCTCTCTCTGCCAGGTAGATTTTGCTATCAAAAGGGACAGGGATGGAATTGGCCAAGAACAAGTTGTGGAAGAAATAAAAGAAAAATAAATCCCAGTACATTTGCTCAGCTAATCACACACACACACACACACACACACACACACACGTTCTCCTTTTATAGGGTGCCATTACTTTTTGTCCTAGTTTTATTCGTCTAAAGTCATGAACTTCTTTTTGTCTGCTGTCTTTCGTTTCTTTTGTTCATTAAATTCAGTTCAGTGACTCATCACCGGCTGTGCGCATATCTCCTTATACTGTACATAAAGAAAAACTCTCTGAGGAAGTTTTTTTTTTTCGAACTACAGTAATTGGATTTTCCAGATTTGTCTAAATTGCTCCAGTGAATGATTTTGATAATCTGAGCCCCTTTGAAAGAAAAAATGTTTTTATAAACGTTCGTGTCTGCCAATGACCCCAGAACCTGAGGTTCACTCTGACGTGACGTTTCTGGGTTTAACTGAAGATAAACGGACAGTGAAAAGATTCTGCACTTATGTGTTATATAAAGAGTTTTAGTCAAAGCAAAGAGCAACAGCGGTCATCGTCGGCTCCTGAGACACACACACACACACACACACACACACACACACACACACACACACACACACACACACACACACACACACACACACACACACACACACACATCTCTCTGATTTCTCCACACATTTAGTGGCTCTATCTTTAGGGCTAATTAGTAGAGGTTTAAAGGTGGCTGTTCTGTGTCAGCCCTCTCAATTAGTGCCATGCAGAGGTCCTAAATTAAAGGAACAGGATGTGAAAAGGCATTTACAGCCAAAAAAAAAAGCACGATTTCCCAAAAGAAAGCCCATTTCTTATTCATTTTCATTTACATGGAACTGACATGTTTTATATTGTGTTTTAACACACATTAGTGTCAACATTTTCCCCTTATTCACCATATTTATGTGTAGTTTTAATTTGTGAATCCGAATTTGCTCTAAGTTCATATTTGCTCTGTCAGGTACTGTAAACTCCCCCAGGCTGCAGGTTCGTGACTTGCCGTCTTCCCTCTCACAATTTTTGTCAGGTTTCTCTTCTTCTTCTTCTAAAAAAATAACCCTTTTGAGTAATTTTCCACTTGCTCTCTATCTCTCCAGCACACACTCGAGCTCTCTTCAGGATGCGTTAGCGGCAGCTTACTACTGACGTCTACAGATGGGGAAAAAAACAACCGTCGAAATGCATAAAAATTATTTGAAATAGTGATAACTGACATGGATATTCCCGCTGAGCGTGAGGACGTCTGGGTGAAAATATACATATAAATATGAACAAAATCTTAAGACCGGGGAAAAATTCAAAGTATTTGCATTTGTGCTGGTGGATCATAACCAGGCTGTAAGAACTGCATCAAAATTTTGAAAGAAGAAAAAGGAGCGAGAGACAAAAAATTGGCAATTTATTAAAAACGGCATTTAAACTGAAACAGGCTCTTCATCGGTTTCTTAAATGTTTAAGACCATACAGTAGCTCAAAAACACCTACAACAGAACTAAAAGGACTCAGTAGTGAGTAACACCACCGTTCTTATTGATAACCTCAAACACTCATTTCCTGCTTGATGCAACTGTTTCTAGGAGACCGGAGAGAACGTTGATCCATGTAATGAAGATGGCTTCACGAAGGGCATCTACAGTCCGGAACTGACGTCCGTTTTTGTAAACTTCCCTTGCCATTCATCCCCAAACATTCTCAAGGGGATTTAGATCAGGGGAACACGAAGGATGGTCCAGAAGTGCAACGTTATTGTCCTGGATGAAGTCTTTCGTCAGGCTGGCGTTGTGAACTGCAGCGTTGTCCTGTTGAAAAACCCAGTCATTAAAACACAGACGAGGGACCTCAGTCAAGAGGGATGTCTGCATAGCCAACCGCCTGTTGACGTCCCTGCACAACCCGAAGCTCTATTTTCCCATTGAAGGAAAAAGCACCCCAGATCATAATGGAGCCTCCTCCACTGTGTCGGGTAGAAAACATCTCCAGTAGATCTCCTTGTCATGCCAGTATCGCTGGAAGCCAACAGGAAGATCCAGGTTTAATTTTTTCTCATCCGAGAAAAAAACTTTCTTCCATCTTTCTGTCTGGTGCTCCATTGCAACTTCTACTTTAAGCCCTTCTCTCACAGATGCCGTATTATGGTTATTGGGCTGCAGTCAGCATCAGTAAGGGCCTTAATCAGTCGAGGGACCCTAATTAATTGGGCCTGCGACTTCAGGGGCAACACGGGGCTCAGTGCGGGTAAAATTTTTTCTTGATTTTTTTTGTCGCATAACTCTCAGGATCTTTTAAGAAATTTAAAATGACCGTCTTATTGCGTCCAACCTCGGCAGTAACGGTACATTGTGAGAGCCCAGTTCAACAATCCTGCCATGTTCAAAAACAGAAACCTTTTTGCTTTTCCCATCATAAGATCATGACAGTGTGAATGTCTGAAGGCCAATGACATTAAAGCCATATTTTTGCACAGATTTGAACTTTTAAAGGCTATGGTCTTAAATTTTTGTACTTACAACCTGGTTGCGATCCACCAGTGCGAAGTGTAAATACTTTTCCCTGGTCTTAAGATTTTGTAGTGAGCATGTGAATTAAGGGTAAAAGAAGAAATGATGTAAGACAGACAGAGAGAAAGAAAGAAAGAAAGAAAGAAAGAAAGAAAGAAAGAAAGAAAGAAAGAAAGAAAGAAAGAAAGAAAGAAAGAAAGAAAGAAAAAAGAAATGAAGAAAGAAATTAATTAGACAGAAATTACAGAGAAAACACAACACATGGAAACATGCAGAGGAAACCGACTGAAGAGAAAACGACAGAAATGGAACAAAAACGATGTTTCACTCAAAGCTCTGATAACGTCCTCAATAAGATGATGTCCTTAACACAGAAGACGAACACGTCTACAAACCTGGGCTGAAGAGACGAAGACATCCTCACACAAAACTTCAGTAACAAATGGTATAAGATCATGATGTGAGATTAAAACACAAATCTGACTAAGACTCGAGACATCACGAAGAGTCAAGACATCAAGAATAAATACATTGTGCAATAATGTGACCCACACATAGCCCGGAGAGACGTATAAGTCACTACTGAGTTCTTAATAACGGCAAATATCTTTCTTTTGTTTAAAAAAAATAAATAAAGTAAAGGGAAAAAAATGGAAAAGAAAAGAAAAAAAAAGCTTAGAGCTAAGTGAGAACAGTGAAGAAAGAGCTGCCTGCTGGGACAGCTCTGAATAAATGGGTGTTTTCTCTCTCTATCTCTCTCTCTCTCTCTCTCTCTCTCTCTATCTCTATCTCTCACACACACACACACACACACACACACACACACACACACTGGGGAATTTTATTTATCTGTTTTGATAATTCCATCGCATCTGACTGATGGAATGTAAAAGGCTCGATTTATCATTTCAGAATTTCCTCAGCTAGTTGATCACCAGCTTTTTTTCTCCGCTTATTTTTCCCTCAACTCTGATTTCTATGACAAGTCATATTGATTCACTGTGATTCATCTCTTACACAACGTTGCTTTTATTTATTGACGAGTCAAGTAGTAATAAAAAAATAATAATAAAAAAGCCAAACAGGCGAACAGCATGAAGCTGGAGCGTTATATATAAGAGCGGATGGCTTTCCTATTGCATTGAGGAATATCTCCCACCTCCATGACGGGTTCAAGGACAGGGTTTTGTTTTGCTCTCCTGAGCTGAGTCACAGTTTCACAGTCCCACAGTCCCACAGTCTCACAGTCCCACAGTCCCACAGTCTCACAGTCCCACAGTCCCACAGTCCCATGCCGTGAAACTCTGCAGCTCTTACAGAGACTGTGACTCAACTCTCCTGTTCTGAAAGAAGAAATTGAAAAGAGGCATTGTGGGTGAACCGTTGTTGTAATGAGACTGAAACCCATGAGACTGTTCAGTTTCTTCTTTGAAAACGTGTACTTAGCAGTATTAATAAAATCTATACAATGTTTATCTTTTTTTCTGGGTTTTTCTTCCATTTCTGTCGTTTCTACGTTGTTTTTTCTCTGTAATTTCTGTCAAATTTTCATTTTGCCCTTAATTTCTTGTTTCATTTAAATTCAATTAATTTCCCAATGTTCCTTTCTTTCTTTCTTTCTTTCTTTCTTTCTTTCTTTCTTTCTTTCTTTCTTTCTTTCTTACTTACTTACTTACTTTCTTTTTCCTTTCTTTCTTTGTTTCTTCATATTTAAGTCATTGTGTTTTTTTTAACTTTGTTTAATTTACATTTTATCCTTAATTTCTCTCTTCAATCAAATTCCCTTTCTTTCTTTCTTTCTTTCTTTCTTCCTTTCTTTCTTTCTTTCTTCATATTTAAATCATGATGTGTTTTTTTTATTTTTTATCTCTGTCTAATTTTCATTTTACCCTTAATTTCTTTGGTCATTTCATTTTTCTCCCTTACTTTCTAATTTTCATTTTACTCACAAATTTCTATTTTGTGTAATCTTTCTTTCTTTCTTTCTTTCTTTCTTTCTTTCTTTCTTTCTTTCTTTCTTTCTTTCTTTCTTTCTTTCTTTCTATTTATCATTTCTTCCCTATTTCTTTGTCCATTTCCTCTGTATCTTTCTTCATTTAATTTTTTTCCCCATTTCTCTTACAGAGACTGTGACTCAACTCTTCTGTTCCGAATGTAGAAATGGAAAAGTAGGCGTTGTGGCTAAACTGGCGTTTCAGTAAGAGTGAAACATCAAGGCAGATCTCTAGCCTATGAAAAAGACTAGCCTCTGACACCCCCAGTTCCAACACACTTCCTTGCTATATACTCATATATTCTATATTCATTGCTATAAAAGCAGTTCATGGAAGTTTAGTCACTGTGATGTCTTGCTGGATCTCTTAGAGCAAACTCTGTGATCTCTTGCTGGATCTCTATCCTTTTATCTCCTTTGCCTTGATGTGCAGGACACTTGCTTCTCTACTAACTTATAAGACTTAAGATCCTTGTAATTTATTAAACATAGACTCAAGGATCCTTATCCACTGTCTTCAATTTTTAACCTACTGGCAGAGGTTTTATTACTGTTTTTATATTTCTATATTTCAAAAGTTTGGGATTACTTGGAAATCCCCTTGTTTTCCAGTTGTACAGGGGCCTCCCACTCCTTTTTCTGTTCTGAACCAGTTTGTGTTGTTATATGAAGGGATTAGTTCGCAGCATGATATGGGAAGTTCTTACCCTCTCTCACTCACTCACTCATTTTCTACCGCATATCTGAACTTCTCGGGTCACGGGGAGCCTGTGCATATCTCAGGCGTCATCGGGCATCGAGGCAGGATACACCCTGGATGGAGTGCCAACCCATCACAGGGCACACACACACTCTCATTCACTCACACACACACACACTACGGACAATTTTCCAGAGATGCCAATCAACCTACCATGCATGTCTTTGGACCGGGGGAGGAAACCGGAGTACCCGGAGGAAACCCCCGAGGCACGTAGAGAACATGCAAACTCCACACACACAAGGTGGAGGCGGGAATCGAACCCCCAACCCTGGAGGTGTGAGGCGAACGTGCTAACCACTAAACCACTAAGCAACCATGCCCCCATATGATTAATTTCATGTTTGTTAAACAAACAAACAAACAAGCAAACAAATAAATAAATAAATAAATAAATAAAGCATCACATGGATAAAAATGTTTTGTTTTTTTTGTTTTTTTGGGAAAACAAGTAAATTTTTAAGTGATCCCAAACTGTTGAACAGTGCAAAGTTGTAACCTCCTGGCAGAGGTTTCTTTACCTCTTCTATATTTGAAGCCGTTGTCATGTTTTAATCTTTATTTACAGCAAATTGTAATCTCCTGGCAGAGGTTTTTGATCTTTGGTTAAGAATTGTTGCTATATTTGAGGCCAATACCAAATTAAACCTTGTATCTTTACCCAAACATTCAGTCAGAGGTTCTGCTGAAATGTTCTGCTGCATTTTAAGATTGCTGGTATCATGAATTTAGCAAAGAGCTTTCACAAAACAACCCCAAAACCTAAGTAAACCACCAGTGGGTTTGTATACAGTGGCCCAGATTTTCTCCAAACATGCCAATGGCACTCAGGGCTGAGAAGCTTTTAAATCACATGACCGGTACACATTTCCACTTTTAGTTCCAGTGAAGCATGAAGCTCAGGCATTGCCATTTTTGCGTTGTTTTTTCAAAAAGCATTCCTTACTCCAAACAGTGTATTAATCCTGGAAAAGTTAAATTATCCTTTGCTATTTTGTTTTGTTTTTTAACCTTTACATTATGGCAACTAATTACATAATACTATTTTCAAGAATAAATCTTTAATAATTAATAAATCTAATGAATTTAAATTCTATTGGGTAGTTATTTTTTTTTCTTATTGATTTTCCCAAAATTTTACATATACATATTTTACACATCTTTGGTTTTTGCCACATGCTTGTCGTTGCTACTGTTAAAAACAATTATTAATATATATATATATATATATATATATATATATATATATATATATATATATATATATATATTTTTTTTTTTTTTTTTTTTTTATTGTGAACTGAAACTGAGACAATTTACATTTAAAAACAAAAACAAAAAAAAAACATGCTATTATTATTCATTTATTACATTTTTCAGACATTAAAGTGCCAAGTAAACACAATTCAAATTCATCCAGCTGATTGAAAAGCCAGTTGACTGAAGGGGAAAGGACGCAGGATGTGAAAGATCCTTTTGTTTCAGTAGCGTTTACCTTTTCACTGAACCAACAGAAAACATGGTATAACCCTGGAGAAGAATGCGCTTCTTATTATTTACCTTGTCTTGTCCACTGATGTCCTTTCCTAGTATTTTAACAGTAAAAAAAAAGTTCTTTTTTTTCCATGCTATGATTTATTTTTTGTTTGCACTGTCGACACGTTATATAACGTTTTAGACCTTTTTGTTACGGTCATACAATCAAAGTAGGACAGAATGCAATCATTGCATTAGAGTTGTTAAAGTGATGCTAGAAATTTCCCACACACTGACCAATTACAATAGCCTTACTATTCACCGTGTATTATGCACCGCTGAATAAGTTACACTGACGCATTCTATGCTTTTTTTTGTGTATGTACTGGCAGGTGGCCTGGAGTGACACACTCGGGAAGAAAGAAAGAAAGAACGAAAGGAAGAAAGAAAGAAAGAAAAAAAATCAGGACTCTGTTTAGTTGATTTCCATTGGAGGACGGCTATAAGGAGGACTCGGAGGCACGAACGTCAAAACGATGCAAACACAGATCAAAAAACGCACATTTTCAACCCGAAGCTTTATCCATCCGCCGACGATCTTTCGGATGTCTTGGTGTTTACTAACCGATGAGGAAAACGTCTGTAAAGAAGGCGATATGGACGTTGTAGCAGTGTAGCAGCATGTGGGACGTGTGTGTACCGAAGTGACTGAAGTGCGTTTGTGTGTGTTTGTGTGTTTGATGCACCTGCATTGTCGTGTAATACCCCCCAGAAGGCAGCTTTTTTATCTGAAAGTCAACATTTGCTATGGTGTTAATACAAAATCCGTTATTGTATTTATTTTTCTTCCGATTTGTTTGATATAGAGGCGTGATGGTATACAATGTCGTTCATGTTACGCTATAAACGTCTAACGTAAGGCTACTGTATGCTCTAGATCATGATGTCACCAAATGAAAAACAAAAAAAGTGCTACGAGATTTTTCGAAACAGATGCACTTTTTTTAAAGAAAAAAAAACACACACACTTGGAGGTAAAGAAAAAAAAATCTCAACATTGCATTTTGACATCGTTTTATTAAACCAGCTAAGAGCAATTCAATTCAATTCAAGTTTATTCGTATAGCGCTTTTTACAATCGACATTGTCTCAAAGCAGCTTTACAGAACATAAACATAGAACAAAAGGTTAATATAAATAATAATATAAAGATTAATAGAATACAAAATTCAAGATTAATATTAGATAGATTTAGTTCACAATGTGTTTGTATTTGTTTCCCTATGAGCAAGTCTGAGGTGACTCAGGCAGCAGTGGCGAGGAAAAACCTCCTTAGATGGTAAAGGAAGGAACCTTGAGAGGAACCAGACTCAAAGGGGAACCCATCCTCATATGGGTGACACTGAAGGGTGTGATTATAAACATACAGTCTAACAAATAAAAAACAAATGAATAATACACTAAAAGCAAAAGTATTTTACACTAAAATGTTCTAAGACGTTTCCCCCTAACCAAAAACTTTTAATACTTGCACTGTTATATAGTGTTTAATGTCTGGTTTTGTTTGGAAGTGTGAAACCGAAAACGTGAAGAAACCCCCAATATTGGTTTATAGAGTTACTCGATGAATTTGTCTTCTTCCTATTATTAATTTTCATATTTTATTTCAACAGTATTATTATTATTATTCATCAAAAATCTATGAAAGCTAAGTGTGTACTGTATAGCTGCCATGTTTTTGTTCTGTAAATACAGGAAATGTAGAGAATGAAACAAACTAAAAAAAAAAAAAAAAGAAGTAATGATGTCTTAATTGACAAAGTGTTTGCATGGGGGTTGTAAGAGAATGCTGAATTATATGTCCGGGATCCGTGCGACCACTTTTCTACAATGAGAAAAGCTCAAGATAGCGACTATAAATCTGAACGAATGATTACACTGTTCCAGACTTTGACTCAGCCCGAGCATTACTCAATAACGTGACAGCTCTGTTCAGCCGACTCGCAAAAGCAGAGTTTCATTGTACCCCGGTCGCTGAATTGCATTCTTCTGCTCCAATCGGAACTCATTCTGTCTGGAAAAAGCAGCCCGAGCTGGTTCTTTTTTTAACCCGAATTAAAATAAAAAAAAATGACGATTCAACATCTACACTTTGTACTTCATTAGCTGTCATGAAATACATTTGTACTTTGTTAGCTGAATAAAATAAACAGCATAAAAGATACAGTGAAGAAGAAAAATCTCGTTGTTCCCTCGTTTTTGAACAAACAGGATCGATATCGGGCCAATTAATTGATATTGTTTAATTAACCATTTAATGCTCAGACCCCTCCACAACACCCTCACCGACCTCACCCTCACCCCCACCCATACCCCACCAAAAAAAAAAAGCAAAGGAAGTTTCTAAATAAAAATATTTGTATTTCTTAGTTCCTAATAGCTTATCCTGTACAGGGGAAAAATGGAGCCTGGAGTCTTTCCCAAGAGACTTGGGGCAAAAAGGTGAGAGACTCCTACCCATCACAGGGTACAATCACGCACAAACACACTACAGACAAATCAAAGATGCCGATCGATCTACAACACATCCGGAGTACCCAGAGGAAACACCTGAAGGACACACAAACTATACAAAAACTACACAAACACAGGGGTAAAGCAGGACTCAAACCCACAACCTTAGAGATCCGAGGCAAACACGTAATCACTACATTCGGGTCACAAAAAATACCAATAAAGAAAGAAAAAAAAAAGTTCTACAGTATATAGAACAGAATATATAAATAGAAAAAAAAATCTGACTTGTTTCTTTGCGTTGTGGTGCGACTGCACATTTTTATTTTTACAACAAAAAATCCAAATTAAAAATAAATCCGAATTGAAATACTTCTAGATTTTAAAATGGAACACAATGCAAATCTAACGTTATAGCTTATGACTTAACTGTCCTTGTGTTAATTTGTAGTGCTTGTAAAACTGTTGGCACCCCTTGACCTTTAAGCCGGAATGTAACGCATTGCATTTTTTTCTTCCTTTCTAATAGAGATGAAGACGTTATCAAAGCACGACGCTGGAGACCGAGAACAAAATGTATTATAGTGCATTTATTAGAAATATTCCTTAGGGCTGTATTTATTTAATATCTACTAGTTTTTATGATTTTTTTTTTAGTTAGAGGAAATGCAAAAGTAGTTTGTTCATTTGTCTGGCAAATGAATTTGACTGTATCAAAACAATAACGCACTAAAGTCTTATTACAGTAATGATGAACATATTTTTACAATGTTTACGTGTCAAATAGAAAGCTACGATATTAACGTCACAGAGTTTCTCTGAGTCTCCGAGTCCAGAGATTCTGTACATGCATCAACGTGACAAAGTAATAAAGTAAAGTAAGTATTTCTTGAGAGATATATTTTAAAATGAATAGAACTTGACACACAGAGACATTTGACCTTGCTGTAACCTTGGGCCTGTTTAGATCAATAGTAAAAATCGAATCAGTTCTGAATCAATCTGCTAAATGAAATTTAAATCTTACAAACAATTGTTTGAGCTGACTCACTATCACTCATTTTCTACCACTTTATCCGAACTACCTCGGGTCACGGTGAGCCTGTGCCTATCTCAGGCGTCATCAGGCATCAAGGCAGGATACACCCTGGACAACCCATCACAGGGCACACACACACTCTCATTCACTCACACACACTACGGACAATTTTCCAGAGATGCCAATCAACCTACCATGCATGTCTTTGGACCGGGGGAGGAAACCGGAGTACCCGGAGGAAACCCCCGAGGCACGGGGAGAACACGCAAACTCCACACACAAGGCGGACGCGGGAATCGAACCCCGACCCTGGAGGTGTGAGGCGAACGTGCTAACCACTCAGCCACCGTGCCCCCCACTGTTTGCGCTGACGCTTTATGAATTTTAACACAATTTCAGTGCTTTTCAGTAACATTACATGTCAAACAGGGCAACATCACGAGCTCATGATACCACTTCACATAATGAAAGATAAAGAAATAGGGATCTGAATGTGCTGTTAGTTAAGATAAAAAAATAAATCGTTGACACGATGAACTTTTTTCTGAGGAGAAATAATAGAAAAATTAAGGCAAATCACCAAGTGCTTAAAATATAAAAGTAAAAATTGCAAAAGACAAATGAGTTTTATAGAAATAAAGCAAAATATTTCAAAAAGATATGTGAGTTATACTCAGAGAACTGATGGCATTTTCGTTTTTAGAAATGGTCTCCAACATAAACACTTATATATATATATATAACAATCTATTTGAGAAAAAGGTGTGTTGATCATAATGATCAAAAAATTTGCAGTGAATGATGTGTTTTAGTTACTTCACTGTTGTACTATTGTCTATGTGCTTAGGTTCATTCATTCACTCATTTTCTACCACATATCCGAACTTCTCGGGTCACGGGGAGCCTGTGCCTATCTCAGGGGTCAATGGGCATCAAGACAGGATACACCCTAGACGGTGCCCAACCCATCACAGGGCACACACACACTCTCATTCACTCACACACACACAAACTACGGACAATTTTACAGAGATGACAATCAACCTACCATGCATGTATTTGGACCGGTGGAGGAAACCGGAGTATCCGGAGGAAACCCCCGAGGCACGGGGAGAACATGCAAACTCCACACACACAAGGCGGAGGCGAGAATCAAACCCTTTTTTTTGCAGAGCATGGAATGAGAAGAAAAACTAAAGAAAGCAAGAAATATATTCAAGGTGTCAGCTGAAAGGGAGTCGATGTTTTGGAAGATAAATGGCTTGAAACTGTATAAAAACCACCGTCTGTTAAGACTGAGTACAAGAGTTGTCTCATGGAGAAGCTCGGCTTTGTTGGTTTTGAGTAAAGTTCCCCTTTGGCATAAAAACCCTGACACTGCGAGAGCTTCTTTGGTAGATGGATTTTTTACGACAGTATCATGACAAGTTATGTTTGTCTCAACCTTACTGCTTAGTTGCTTTAAATATTGTTTGTTTGTTTGTTTGTTTGGGATGATCCTTAGCAGTTACTCCTTCTGCTATTTAGTAATTATTCCATAAATCATCCTTGGGGTGCCAATATTTTTTCCACACACCAAAAAAAAAATAGATAAATGAATAAATGTAAATGATGCTGATTGAGAGATTATTTGATCATTTGGGGAACCCTACTAGAGTGAATCAAACACTATACATTGATTTTAAGGATGATATTTGATCAGACTTGTTACTACCATGACGAGTTTTATCGTGACAGCTTTGTGTTTGTCTCAGTTCATGTTCTTTTGAAATCTAAAGCCCTAAAGGATCACAGGATGCTGACAAGCTGTACAGCATCGCCTGGAACAGCCTGATTTGCTGCACACCAGGAAATCACTTTAATAATATAAAGACTGTTTTCTCATTTCAATTTATTCCGACTTAATAGTCAACCTGAGGGTAAGCGCAAAGCCGCAGATTTCCTGGAACCTCTCAGCCACATCAGATCACGTGAAAAATTGACCTGTCACAACTTGCTAAGCCTAAAACGCTTAGCGTGTGAAAAGATCATGCATTTTGAATGCAGCATTATGTCCTAACGCCGCACGCAAGAACGTACTCACTATAATCGCTTTGACATAAATATTAATGGAAATTACACCACGGTGCCGTGTCGCATTCTCGCATCTGATTGGTCAGAAGGTGTTTACTAATTTGCTATAACGGCACCTCGGACGTTAATGCTGGCTGCAGGGCAACATACGCGTTTATAATAAATGTGCATTTTAATATGTTCATGTTTCTCCAGTAACAATGTATGCATCGATTTGCAGATGCTCCACATCATCATCATTTCTTAAAAGAGGAAAAACCTGCAATCACGGATGGGGGTAAAACGTTCTTTTAAGAAATTTTGGAAGGAGCCTCCAGTTTTAGTGCTTTTCAAACCGTTTCTTGTGTTAGAAAACCTGCAGTTCCGCAGCAACAATATTCCAGCAGAATATCGAAATAGTAAAGTACTACACTTTTATGGACATTGTGGACCTCACAGGAATGTAAAAAAGAAGTAAAAAAAAAAAAAGAAAAGAAAAACAAACAAACAAACAAACAAATAAATAAATTCATTAAATAATAATAATAATAATAATAATAATAATAATAATAATAATAATAATAATAATAATAATAATAATAATAATAACTACAAAATAAATTAGTTAATCAATATATATATAAAATAATAATAATAAAATACATTTAACTTTTTGTAACCATATCATCAAAGATCAGAATGTGCTGCCCTTATATAAGGCAAATCTAAAGTACCTTTTAAAAATATGCTATATCAACTACCTGTGTAAAAATAAGGCAAAATACACTATGGCACTATTAGATTTGTGCCATTTTTGAAGAAGTCTCTGGTGTCGCTTAAAAAAAGAAAAATTTCTCTTTTTTCTTTTTTTAGAAAAAAATTATTTTTAAAAAAACGGGAACATTTACAGGAGAAAAGTCTTCGTGATTCTAGCTTCTACTTTTTTTTAAGGCTTTCAGTGTTTAAAAGTAAAATTGCTAGAAGATAAATTACCTGCATAAAATAATGCAAAATATTTTGAAAGCACAAAAAATGATGCCCTGTGTTTACCAATTTTGGAAGGAGTCTCCACTGTCAACACTTGCAACAGATGTCTGGCTGCAAACGTTTTGTTTTGTGAACGAAGGGAAATCCTCAGGAATGAAAACTTTGTGCATTCTAGATCCTGCCTATAACATGGCGAGTTACATTTGTTTGTCCAGCTAGTGAGGGACAAGTGACTGTTCATAGCTGCTATAATAAAAAATAACAAAAGGTGACTTGTTTAAGACATTCCACGACATTTAATCCAACTCTAAATTGATTTAAAAAAAAAAAACAGGTAATAAATTGTAAAATTTGCAAATTGATCTGATACAAGATACAATGCTTCAGGATGTCCTGTTATTTGAAAATAATCAACGTTTGGGTGGTAATAACTTCCCATCAGGCCACCACATCACATGCTGTTTTGTATCATTTTCCTACAACAGCATGTTCCCATGTGATTCAGTTCTCACTTAAATTTTGAAGAGGTAGGAACATCATGAACGACTTCTACAAATAAGTCCACATCCTCCTCACGGCCTCTCTCTCTCTCTCTCTCTCTGTGTGTGTGTGTGTGTGTGTGTGTGTGTGTGTGTGTGTGTGTGTGTGTGTGTGTATCGAAAGTGTGTGACCTGCTGCTGTCATGCTGTTTCATCCTCACACCAGACCCAAATCAAAGCAGCTCCACTTATAGAGCACATTAAACATACATGACAGATGATGAGGAGAAGGAGGAGAGAAAGATTGTCAAATGATGGGTCACTAAAAGGTGAATAAGCACAGCTTATTCAGAAGAGGCACACACACTTATCTTTTTATATGTACTCACATATTTTTTTTAGAGAGTTTTTAGATGTTTTTTATTTTCATCAAAATTTTTATAGAATTGTACACAAATCTGAGAGTGCTAGGGAAAATGTCTATTTTCTCATTTAATTAAATTTTTATTTCAATTTCATTTTCAATTGTCAGTTCTATTATTCACAACATCTTTAGTGAAAAGTAAAATCTCTGGAATAATGACACGAGTTTCACGACAATTTTTGGTTTATCCCCATTTGCTTTAATGACACTGTAAAGCACTTCAACTGGCATGAAGTCCAAACAAATCCATCAGAGCGTCGTCCGAACGCCTGCTTCAGTAGAAGAGAATAGAGATGAAGAAAGCAGATCAATGTCACCTTTGTTGTTGCCTACATTATAATATGTATAAAACATTTTCTTACATTTAAATAGGGACCTTGAAATAGTGTTGAATCTCTTGAATCTTTAAAATGCTCCTATGTATTTCCACTGTATATCTAAATACCTGAAATATATTTTATTTTACAGTGTTATGATCAAATTTCTTTCCACCTGCTAGATTTATAAAGATTACTGGAGTGTATGGTGAGGTTTTGTTAAGTGAAGGAGCAACCACAGACAAGTGAATATCTACTGAACAACCACAGACAAGTGAATATCTACTGAACAACCACAGACGTGTTAATATCTACTAAACAACCATAGACATGTGAATATCTACTGAACAACCACAGATGTGTTAATATCTACTGAACAACCACAGACTTGTTAATATCTACTGAACAACCACAGACGTGTTAATATCTACTGAACAACCACAGACAAGTGAATATCTACTGAACAACCACAGACGTGTTAATATCTACTAAACAACCATAGACATGTGAATATCTACTGAACAACCACAGACATGTTAATATCTACTGAACAACCACAGACGTGTTAATATCTACTGAACAACCACAGACAAGTGAATATCTACTGAACAACCACAGACAAGTGAATATCTACTGAACAACCACAGACGTGTTAATATCTACTAAACAACCACAGACATGTGAATATCTACTGAACAACCACAGACGTGTTAATATCTACTGAACAACCACAGACGTGTTAATATCTACTGAACAACCACAGACGTGTTAATATCTACTGAACAACCACATATGTGTTAATATCTACTGAACAACCATAGACATGTGAATATCTACTGAACAACCACAGACGTGTTAATATCTACTGAACAACCACAGACGTGTTAATATCTACTGAACAACCACAGACAAGTGAATATCTACTGAACAACCACAGACATGTGAATATCTACTGAACAACCATAGACATGTGAATATCTACTGAACAACCACAGACAAGTGAATATCTACTGAACAACCACAGACATGTGAATATCTACTGAACAACCACAGACGTGTTAATATCTACTGAACAACCACAGACGTGTTAATATCTACTGAACAACCACAGACGTGTTAATATCTACTGAACAACCACAGACGTGTTAATATCTACTGAACAACCACAGACATGTTAATATCTACTGAACAACCACAGACATGTTAATATCTACTGAACAACCACACATGTGTTAATATCTACTGAACAACCACATATGTGTTAATATCTACTGAACAACCACAGACGTTTAAATATCTACTGAACAACCACAGACGTGTTAATATCTACTGAACAACCACAGACAAGTGAATATCTACTGAACAACCACAAACGTGTTAATATCTACTAAACAACCATAGACATGTGAATATCTACTGAACAACCACAGACGTGTTAATATCTACTGAACAACCACAGACGTGTTAATATCTACTGAACAACCACAGACGTGTTAATATCTACTGAACAACCACAGACCTGTTAATATCTACTGAACAACCACAGACAACTGAATATCTACTGAACAACCACAGACGTGTTAATATCTACTGAACAACCACAGACATGTGAATATCTACTGAACAACCACAGACGTGTTAACATCTACTGAACAACCACAGACGTGTTAATATCTACTGAACAACCACAGACGTGTTAATATCTACTGAACAACCACAGACGTGTTAATATCTACTGAACAACCACAGACGTGTTAATATCTACTGAACAACCACAGACGTGTTAATATCTACTGAACAACCACAGATGTGTTAATATCTACTGAACAACCACCGACGTGTTAATATCTACTGAACAACCACAGACGTGTTAATATCTACTGAACAACCACATATGTGTTAATATCTACTGAACAACCGCAGACGTTTAAATATCTACTGAACAACCACAGACGTGTTAATATCTACTGAACAACCACAGATGTGTTAATATCTACTGAACAACCACAGACATGTTAATATCTACTGAACAACCACATATGTGTTAATATCTACTGAACAACCACAGACGTGTTAATATCTACTGAACAACCACAGACGTTTAAATATCTACTGAACAACCACAGACGTGTTAATATCTACTGAACAACCACAGACGTGTTAATATCTACTGAACAACCACAGACATGTTAATATCTACTGAACAACCACATGTGTTAATATCTACTGAACAACCATATGTGTTAATATCTACTGAACAACCACAGACGTTTAAATATCTACTGAACAACCACAGATGTTTTAATATCTACTGAACAACCACAGACATGTTAATATCTACTGAACAACCACAGACGTTTAAATATCTACTGAACAACCACAGATGTTTAAATATCTACTGAACAACCACAGACGTTTTAATATCTACTGAACAACCACAGACGTTTAAATATCTACTGAACAACCACAGACATGTTAATATCTACTGAACAACCACATATGTGTTAATATCTACTGAACAACCACATATGTGTTAATATCTACTGAACAACCACAGACGTTTAAATATCTACTGAACAACCACAGACGTGTTAATATCTACTGAACAACCACAGACAAGTGAATATCTACTGAACAACGACAGACGTGTTAATATCTACTGAACAACCACAGACGTGTTAATATCTACTGAACAACCACAGACGTGTTAATATCTACTGAACAACCACAGACGTGTTAATATCTACTGAACAACCACAGACGTGTTAATATCTACTGAACAACCACAGACGTGTTAATATCTACTGAACAACCACAGACGTGTTAATATCTACTGAACAACCACAGACGTGTTAATATCTACTGAACAACCACAGACGTGTTAATATCTACTGAACAACCACAGACGTGTTAATATCTACTGAACAACCACAGACGTGTTAATATCTACTGAACAACCACAGACGTGTTAATATCTACTGAACAACCACAGACGTGTTAATATCTACTGAACAACCACAGACGTGTTAATATCTACTGAACAACCACAGACGTGTTAATATCTACTGAACAACCACAGACGTGTTAATATCTACTGAACAACCACAGACGTGTTAATATCTACTGAACAACCACAGACGTGTTAATATCTACTGAACAACCACAGACGTGTTAATATCTACTGAACAACCACAGACGTGTTAATATCTACTGAACAACCACAGACGTGTTAATATCTACTGAACAACCACAGACGTGTTAATATCTACTGAACAACCACAGACGTGTTAATATCTACTGAACAACCACAGACGTGTTAATATCTACTGAACAACCACAGACGTGTTAATATCTACTGAACAACCACAGACGTGTTAATATCTACTGAACAACCACAGACGTGTTAATATCTACTGAACAACCACAGACGTGTTAATATCTACTGAACAACCACAGACGTGTTAATATCTACTGAACAACCACAGACGTGTTAATATCTACTGAACAACCACAGACGTGTTAATATCTACTGAACAACCACAGACGTGTTAATATCTACTGAACAACCACAGACGTGTTAATATCTACTGAACAACCACAGACGTGTTAATATCTACTGAACAACCACAGACGTGTTAATATCTACTGAACAACCACAGACGTGTTAATATCTACTGAACAACCACAGACGTGTTAATATCTACTGAACAACCACAGACGTGTTAATATCTACTGAACAACCACCGACGTGTTAATATCTACTGAACAACCACAGACGTGTTAATATCTACTGAACAACCACAGACGTGTTAATATCTACTGAACAACCACAGACGTGTTAATATCTACTGAACAACCACAGACGTGTTAATATCTACTGAACAACCACAGACGTGTTAATATCTACTGAACAACCACAGACGTGTTAATATCTACTGAACAACCACATATGTGTTAATATCTACTGAACAACCACAGACGTGTTAATATCTACTGAACAACCACAGACGTGTTAATATCTACTGAACAACCACAGACGTGTTAATATCTACTGAACAACCACAGACGTGTTAATATCTACTGAACAACCACAGACGTGTTAATATCTACTGAACAACCACAGACGTGTTAATATCTACTGAACAACCACCGACGTGTTAATATCTACTGAACAACCACAGACGTGTTAATATCTACTGAACAACCACATATGTGTTAATATCTACTGAACAACCGCAGACGTTTAAATATCTACTGAACAACCACAGACGTGTTAATATCTACTGAACAACCACAGATGTGTTAATATCTACTGAACAACCACAGACATGTTAATATCTACTGAACAACCACAGACGTTTAAATATCTACTGAACAACCACAGACGTGTTAATATCTACTGAACAACCACAGATGTGTTAATATCTACTGAACAACCACAGACATGTTAATATCTACTGAACAACCACATATGTGTTAATATCTACTGAACAACCACAGACGTGTTAATATCTACTGAACAACCACAGATGTGTTAATATCTACTGAACAACCACATATGTGTTAATATCTACTGAACAACCACATATGTGTTAATATCTACTGAACAACCACAGACGTTTAAATATCTACTGAACAACCACAGACATGTTAATATCTACTGAACAACCACAGACGTGTTAATATCTACTGAACAACAACAGACGTGTTAATATCTACTGAACAACCACAGACGTTTAAATATCTACTGAACAACCACAGACATGTTAATATCTACTGAACAACCACAGATGTGTTAATTTCTACTGAACAACCACATGTGTTAATATCTACTGAACAACCACAGACGTTTAAATATCTACTGAACAACCACAGACATTTTGATATCTACTGAACAACCACAGACGTTTAAATATCTACTGAACAACCACAGACATGTTAATATCTACTGAACAACCACAGACGTTTAAATATCTACTAAACAACCACAGACGTTTAAATATCTACTGAACAACCACCGACGTGTTAATATCTACTGAACAACCACAGATGTGTTAATATCTACTGAAAAACCACAGACGTTTCTTGATTTCTTGATCAACCCTATGGTTTGGGTTAGGGTTAGCCCTAACCCTAACCCTAACCCTAACCCAAGGCATTTGTTCCTCTTATACTAGTAATTTGGCAACACCAGTACTTCTAAATAAACTTACTAAAATAACATAGCATATTTTATACCTACATGTAGCATTAAGGGTGGGTGAAATGACAAAACAATATCAGATATTGCAAAAGATTTATACAACAAACAACACATAATAAGATGTTCAGGTGTCCTATCAAACCTCCAGGAATAAAAATTGTGTGTTTGGAAAATAGACTTTTGAATATTTTGATATTTTTGTACGCATAAAACTAAAGGTTAATTTGCACTGAGAGTACAATGTAATCTTTAAAATAGCTAAGGTTTTATATTAAAATCTGTAATTGTCACGAGGCAGGGATCTGGCACAGAGGCAGGTGGAAGCGCAGGAGAATCAGATGCCATTAAATACAACGCAAAAAGTCCAAAGGCATAAAACAAATTGATGGCAATGTCTTTAGCTAAGGCGATGGCTAAACGTCGCTGATACTTTGCATTGAAAACATGATACATGAGGGTGTGAATACCATAATTAATCATTTGAGAATAATCACAACACAGTTGGTGAACAACCAAAAACAAGACAGTGATCAAAACACTACATGGCAATAAACAGAGAACAAAGTGGAACTTGAACAGTACACATGCGGGCATGGATTCACATTGCAGGTTGAGGCAGAGAATAGCCTGGGACTGGATCAGGGTTTGGAAGATGATCATGTGAAATGGACATGGCTTGCAAAAGGATCTAGGAGGCTGCCATTTGGACCTCGGTGTGCTGCTTGGCTTAAGACAGGGTCACCACTTCGGCTTCTGCAGGAAGTATGGCTTACAACTGGCTCTGGGAGGCCACCACATCAGCCTCAGCAGAGAGCTTGGCCCGGAACAGGGCCTAAAACACGGCTTGTAAGCTGGCTTGGGAGGTTGTCAAATCTGCCTCGATGTGAAACAGAGCCTGGATTTAGGTTCGGAATCTGGCTTATGAGGTCACCATGCCAGCCTTGGCAGGGAACAGCACTTGGAACCTGGCTTGGGAGGCCACTTCATCAGCCGGAGCATGTTACAGGGCTTGGAACGGAGCCTGGAATGAGGTTTGCCCCGTCTGTCTCTGTAGGGTGCTTTTGAGTGTTGGAGGTCGCCCCGTCCTACACTTCGTGTTTGAAATATTACTGTTACAAATCGGTGATACTGGAGACTCAATAATAAATGTAATAAACATCTCAGCATTTAAATACCTTTTTGCTTTTTGTTAGATTTTTATTACTGTGGAGAATCTACACTACAATTCCCTGCGTAGATTATCACAAAAACACTAATGTATTAAAACAAGTGCATTGATGTGAATTTGCCTGGAATTCAGAATTATTGTCAGCGATGCTGTTAAAAATATAAACACCTTCTGGCCAATCAGAATACACACACACACACACATACACACACACACACACACACACACACACACACACACACACACACACACACACACACACAGAGTACCGTTCTGCATGAGGCCTGTATATTTCAGACACACAATACACAACAGAATTAGGCACTAGGCAGTGTGGGTAAATAGGGGTTAATAGTTGCATCTGGAGAGCTAATGTGACTATTTGATGTTATTATTAATGGACTTTTTAGCTCCTGTGTCCGTGGCTGTGGATTTGACTGTAAATCCAAAAATACCTTGAAAAGATGTTAGGATCTAACGCTTAAAACCGAATGAGAAGTCTATAAAGTTTTACAACTGCGCCACCTGCTGTCTGATACAAGCTATAAATTAAAAAAAAAAATTTTTTTAAATAGATAATGAAATAGTAGTAATACTAGTAGTCACCTGGTGTTTTTCCTGCTCTGCATGTGTGTGTTTGTGTGTGTGTTTGTGTGTCTGTGTGTGTGACTGTCTGTGTGTGTTTGTGTGTCCGTGTGTGTGTGTGTGTGAGACTGTCTGTGTGTGTGTGTGTGTGTGTTTGTGTGTGTGTTTGGCGTGAATCTGGCAACCCCACTGACGCACATTCAAAGAGGGTGGAGACAATTGTAACACAACATTAAATTCCTCCCTTTAGGTTTTTATTTAAAAAAAAATTACGTTTAACAATTATTTGTAGTTTTACCTTTTATATGTAACATTCACGTTTAATATTTGACTTGTAATATTTTGTGGGATGAATTCTACCCTTTTATTTATCATGTTAAGACCCCTAAATGTGCTTCACAATGGTTCGGTCCACTGCAAAACTTGTGCACCACTGTGATGATCAGGACATTCCTTATTATTATAAAGGGAAAATTCTGGAGCAGAAAAAAACAACATTAAACCTTTTGTGTTTGTATTTCCAGACACTAAAAGGTCAAAACGGTCATGACTGACAAGCTGGGTCCTTAGGTAGTGTTTTTGCATGTGTAAGTCCATGTTTAGTCTTTTCCATGTGTCCCCTGACTGTTTGCATACAGAAAAGCCTTAGTATAAACTCCCAAAGCACTAAACTTACAGTTTTGCCATTTTCCCTTTTGTGTCATTTGTACTTTGTACAATGTTTACCTAAGTCTGTCAACTTTGACTAGTACCTCGAAAAGTATGGTAGTGGGAAAATAGTAAATAAAAGTGGTTCTAATACTGTAAATAATTCACATTGTTCATGTTCATTAGTAAGTATATTTTAAAATGATAAACTTAATTTATCCAACAAACCAATTTCTACAAAAATTTAAAAATTATATTTTTTTACATTCAGATTGTAAAAATCTGATGATATGATGACAATGATATGAAAGTCTGATGATAATGATATCTTGTACATTCTGTAATATAAATACAGAATTTGGCGTATCAGGTTAAAATTTTTATACTGATACGTCATGTTTTCTAACATTATTATTATTATTATTATTATTATTATTATTATTATTATTATTATTATTATTATTATTATAAGAAACAGCATCAAGTGCTTGATCCCCTAACAAACAATAAAACGATAGACACGCCCACTTTGTGTCCCCCGTCCGAACAATGAGGAAGTCGTCATTCAGATGCACTTCCTACTTCCGGCATATACTACTCTGCTGTGTCTATGCGGCTGTTGGCTCTATTCAGTTATCTCTTGTTCGGATATTTATGACTTATGGTTATGGCTGCCAGTAGCACCCTGGTGGTCACAGAGCCTCCTGGGTTAGAAACACAGCAGCGAGAGATTGAGAGTTTAGTCCAGAACCAGGAGCTCCGACTCGGGGACTGTTGGTAAGGCTAAGACTTATCGCCTCAGGAGTACTGTGTGTGTGTAGTTCGATATACTTTTAGTACGGTACTTTAGTACGCTTTAATAGACATAACATGCTCGCAGCTTAACACCTATCCATTGCTTTATTGATTTTAATATAGAAGTTTTATTTTCCTGTGAAATATACTGTTTAAAAATAAGCGTGAATGTTACCGACGAGTAGGTTTAGCTCGCATGCTAACAACAACCGTGCTTTGGTTCTGTCAAAGGTTTTCAGTAACGATATAAACCGAACTTCCTGCTCGCTTGAGAAAGCTTTAATATTCACGTCAGTGTCATTTTCGTGAAGAAAAAAAAGTGGTCAAAAACGCCTGACTTTTGAATGAACACGACGTTATTTCGGTTATGATTTTAAATCTGTAACGTATTTAGGTTTAAAATTCCTGCCGTTTAACGTTCTTTTTTTTTAAATTCCTGTTTGACTTTATTCCAGTCATGGGTTTAGTCCCAAATGTTTTGCTAATCTCTATAGAAGTGCACTTTAAAGTGCTGTAGTAGACCAAAGTGACCCTCATAGTAACCATGCTTTATTTACTGACTTATTAATACGTTTATTTTTCGTTACAGTGCTGAATCCAAATTTCTGATTTCCAAACTTCTTATATTTATACTTGTACAAGCACCAAAGTCACTTCTGAACCTATGTGTAATGCCTGTGATAGGTTATCCCCCCCCCAAATAAATGAATTAAAACTTGTTCATGACATAAATTCATACTGAGGAGGTCCATCTAAGTTTGAAGGACCACTGAAGTAGACCATATATGTACAATATTATTACTTTTCAGTTTCATATATTTTCCCAAGCTTTATAGAAGTGCACAACATAAGCTTAACTGTATTCTGCTAGACCTTCTATCCAATACCTTCTGTAGTAAACATCCTGATGTATGGGTTTACTCAGCAGTGCATGGTTTTAAACAAGTCGTAGTGTGTGTCGTAGTGTGTGGAAGGAGAATTGCTCTATAGCTGACCAGGTTGTAATGGACTTCTCGAGACTGCTAACAGCAGCACAGCAGGTTTTCCCACAAAGTTTCACTTTTGAGTTTCAGACCAAGGTGTGCCATCTGTCTGACGTGGTTCTCGTATTAGTTTCGTTTTTTCGTTCGTCCCAAGCACCAAGATTGTTGCCAGATTGATTAAAAAGTTTCAGTAAGAACAGAATTAGTCATCGCCTAGAAAGCAACACCCGTTTCTACAGCATTACATGTACTCAACAGGAAGAAGCACAATGTCAGCATTGATCGATCAATTAATCGTGTGCGTGTGAAGATCTTTTGTAGTTTCCAGACGAAACAAATCTATGTAAAAGATGCATCTCTAAAAACACCCAAATCCTGACCTGTATTCAGTACATCCATTTAAAGATGTTTTCTTCCAGATGGAATCACAGTAAACATATTTGTGGATACTCAATCTGGCAACCCTGAAGCCAAGCTATGCAATAAGAACTGTTTTATGTTTAGGTTTTTTGGAAGAATATTGCACAGATTTTTGCACTACAATTTTCCAGAACCAGAAACCTCCTTTTTTTTTTCTTCAAACCTCACTAAAACAAAGGTGTTAGTTAAGTGGATTAACATTTAATAAAGTTTATAGTTACATAAAATTGCTGTAGAACGGCTGCAGAACGAGTTCCTTTCAGTTATCAGTTCCATTCTAATGACTGTAAACTTGTATCGTTTCCTCACCAGCCTCTCCTTTTCTTCGTGAAGTTAATAAGATAAAAAATGTAGCTCATCATGTTACCAAAACAGAAAGTATAAGACTTTTCAAAGAACAGGAAAATCATTCCTCAAAGTGTTTAACATATGATCAGTGATTGTTTTATTTATTTATCTCCTGACTTTTTTTTAATATAGATTTTATCATTATTATTATTAACAATAATAATATTTAGTTTTAATGTATTGTGTTATTATACACCAGACATTTAAACTGCTGTCACATGACACGGCTGCTGTTAGAAGAAAATGATTTAATATCTTCTAACCAATCAGATTCGAGAGTTCAGCAGCACCATGGTTTAAGTTGTTTCATCATCCAAAAGCAGTTCAAGTTACCGAGGCTTTTCTTTTCCTATCAGGTGGAAACTTGGTACTTTATTAAATTATTAACCACCCATTCCTTAAGGTTGATTTAAACCAGTTCACAGCTTAATTTCTAAAATCTTTCCTTTGATCACCGAAGATTTATGGGTCGACGGTACAAAAGATAAACGAGAAAAAAAAATCGGATAGTATAAAACATGATAGATGTATAACAAAAGTCTTAAAATCAGTAATAATCAGGAATTCTGATGAGTAAAGTTAAAGTATTTTCAAAACAAATCCATTACACTGACAGGATCGACTGTAACCTTTGTGTATTTTGTCCTGGATGTGAATATCGTAGAGTATTCTTGTGACCGTCACTCTGTTGTGCAGGTATCTGGTGAGCAGAAGATGGTTCGGTTTGTGGAGCGAGTACGTGAAGAGTGGCGATCAGAACTCCCTGTTGTTTCCCGGGAAGATCGATAACACCGAGCTGTTTGATGGTAAGCCTTAAATCAGGGGGTGTGAGGGACTGACAAAAGGCTGTTTAACCAGAAGTGCCGACACACGTACAGTAGGTCTAATACTTAATACTGACCTGAGACAGATGTATTTCAGCACATCTACAGTACATACATGTGAACGAGTACATGCAGTGTAGTGCGAACATTTCCACCTTAACTTTTATCTATATAAAATAATTATATTGTTTTGCAAACACTGGATGAAATAGTCGAAATGTAGTTCATCTGCACGTTGTTGCAGGTTACTGTAAGTTTGTACCACAGCTTGTTTGTCACACTGATCTCCCCTCTGCCTTCTCTCTATTTTTCTCTTTCTCTTTGTGTCTTTCACTTTGGCTTCTCTCTCTCTCTCTCTCTCTCTCTCTCTCTCTCTCTCTCTCCATCCATCCATCCATCCATCCATCTATCTATCTATCAATCTATCGATCTAAAAAATAGCCATAAAGCCATAAACTCGGGACTCATGTCAGTATATTCACAAACAAATACGAACGTCCTTATGGATTTTGGAGCTTTTGTAAGCAAAGAGCATTTATATTTTTATAAATGCTCTTTGACCTGACCTCTTATTTTGTTATGTTCCGTATGTGTGTTGTGCAGATTTGGACTCGTACCGGCTGAAACTGGGGCTGGTAGAGAGTGAGGACTTCATCCTGGTGCCTTCCGAAGCCTGGCGTAAGCTGCTGTCCTGGTACGGTATGGCGGATGACCAGCCTGCTCTTGAAAGGAAGGTAAGATGCAAAGTAAAAATGAAACAAAAATTTGTTTACAGTGCTGGTAGTTTGCTTTGAATATATTGTGATGCAAAGTGACGTCGTCTTCTTCTATTTTGCTGATAACTTTAAACTTAACTTAAAAAATGTAACTCCTGTGGTAGCAATTAAACACTTGGGGGCATGCGGTTATTTGAAAAAAAAAAACTGTTCATACACAACTGTTTTATTCCTAACACTACATTAATACAGTCACACATTAATTCCATGAGATTGATTTTACGCATTGATTTTTGCTCTTGATGCCTAACTGCTCCCAGTTTTCAATCTTCCCACATTTTTTATCCTGATTTCTTTCATTGGTTTAATTTTTGAACTCTGAACCTCATTTTGTTTTTCTACACAGGTCATCGATCTTCCCAGTGTACTCAAAGTTGAGATCTATCCTGTGGAAATCTTCCTGTGTCTGCACAGCGACAGGGAAAACCTGGTATCAGCCCGGTTCAGCCGAGCCGACACCATACGTGAGTAATGGGGTTTTTATACAAAGGAGGTACCGAGTTGGGTCCGATTGCAGCCACTTAGATCTCGGACACGGTCATCGGTCATCAGGGTAATCAGTTAAAAATTATTGTTGAATTAGTGTTTTAATTCAATGGAGTCAGAGCAGAGTGTGGATGAACAGCTAGAAGAATCTTTCAGAAGCGTGTATGTATATAATGTATGTTTGTTGTCTTCTGGGAACAATTAAGGGTGATTCGTGTGTGTGTGTGTGTGTGTGTGTGTGTGTGGACAGTCAGCATTCAGAAGGTGATACAGAAGGAGTTTGCTGTAGCGGAGGATGCTGAACCACGGCTGTGGATGAAAAGCTCTGATAACTGTGAGAGGCTTCGAAACCTTCACATGACTGTGCTGGATGCCTGTCTGTGCACGGGCATGGTAATATCTCCTTAGCTTCAGCTAGAAGAATCTAGAAACTCAACAGCAACTGATAGATGTTTTTTTTAGTTGGCCATACAGTGCACTATAATGTGTTGAAAGGCTGGAGATGTCTTTACCTTACCTGAAGCAATGAGTAGAGTTTTTCAAATAAAATGAATGGTGATGGGTTTGTCCATCTAGCGATGTGGACATCTAGGAAACGCAGATGAGTGTGTGTGTGAATGAGTGTGTGTGTGAATGAGTGTGTGTGAATGAGTGTGTGTTATAACATGCTCTACTTATTCTGCAGACAGTGATCATGGAGCTGAGGTATGCAGACGGCACATGGCCCAGCTCTAGCCCAAACATCACGTGAGTTAACCAGCACTCAGCCCCAAACCGTGGAATACGCTTCATTTGCAAGTGTGAAATCAGACTGCAAACTATTTTCACTATTCTACGTTCCATAAAAACATCACCACCAATAATCGGTTCTTAATACCTCTTTACACTGTATCCTTAGTTACCTGTGACACCGATAGAGTCAGCTGAAATCCTTCAGTTAGTTCTGTAGCTTCTTCCAATCTTTATAATTAAAAGAAAAAGGTCATTTGTGATATTATTCTCACTTATTATTGTCTGTAAACTATTCCTTTAATATTTGTTGGTGTGGTTTAAGGAGGAACTCCATGGATGAGCAGGACACGTTTCAAGGGCAACCTGGACTGTGCGGTCTCAGTAATCTGGGCAACACCTGCTTCATGAACTCTGCTCTGCAGGTTTGTGACCGTCTTTGATAAACATAATTAATATTGATGATGATATAAATACACCATACATATGAACAGATTTTGATTCATAATGTCTTCTCAATTCCTTTTCACAGTAATCACTGTATTTTTGAATGTTTGTGTTGAATCTTCTACTAAGCATAGGAATAAACTGTGGTTTATACAATTAATGGACACGCACAACAATTTTGATTGGTTCTGTTGTCACACACAATAACAACATGTTTTTCTGCTGTTTTGTTCTATGATGTCAGTGTTTGAGCAACACACCTCCGCTGACCGAGTACTTCCTGAGGAATTTGTACCTGGAGGAGCTGAACTTCACTAACCCTCTGGGCATGAAGGGAGAGATCGCTGAGGCCTACGCCGACGTCCTCAAGCAGATTTGGTCGGGGAAGCACTCTTTCATTGTGCCACGTGGTTTTAAAGTAAGGAAAGATCATACATAAATAAAGATATCCAACTAGAAATGTTTTTTAACTTTGTTGCTGAGTCTATGAGAACAAATGCTTCAATGAAAGCAGTGTGTGTATATTTAACTTTTAGATAACCTAATAAACTGGCAACTTTATAGGCGTATAGTTAAAAGATTCTGAGAACGCGATATGCTTGGAATACGATGACTTTATTACAGTAACCTGTAACAATAACCTGAAGAAAATATTTTCCATAGCAGTGTATTGGTATATACGGCCCTAACATAACACCGCTCTCTCTCTGTGTGTGTGTGTGTGTGTGTGTGTGTGTGTGTGTGTGTGTGTGTGTGTGTGCGTGTGGAGGCTAAGTTGGGCCATTTTGCACCCCAATTCCTGGGTTACCAGCAGCATGACGCCCAGGAGCTTCTGTCCTTCCTGCTGGATGGCCTGCACGAGGATCTGAACCGCATCAAGAAAAAAGAGTATGTTGAGGTCAAGGACGCAGATGGCAGACCAGACCAGGTCCTGACTTAACACACGCACATACACACGTGCAACAGTTCACATGACGTTTCACACACACACACACACACACACACACACACACACACACACACACACACACACACACACACCACGTACCTGTGTGGCTGATTAAGGGGCCATTTGTCATTTGTAAAGCTAATAATTTTTGCTGTAACCAATATTATGATCAACATCAGTGCATCTGTCTCCCTCTCTTCTGTACAGGAAATGGCAGACAGGGCGTGGTGTGTCCACAGGCTACGGAATGACTCCGTGATCGTGGACACGTTTCACGGGCTCTTAAAATCCACACTGGTCTGCCCTGAGTGTGGAAAGGTGTCTGAGACCTTTGACCCTTTCTGTTACTTGACTGTTCCCCTGCCTGTCAGCAAGGAGAGGGTCATGGAGGTGTTCTTTGTTTCCCTCGACCCTCTGGCCAAACCTGTGCAGGTACAGTTGAACAGAATACATTGAACAGGTACATTCACCCTGTGGTGAATGTTCTTAGCTATTTTATGTTCATATTTCAGGCAGTTTTAAATGTTATTAGTAAGCTGAGTTAGGCATGTCTGAAAAATTAGCATTGATGGATATACTAGTTGCCTGAATTGTTGTGAAAATTACAAATAAAAGTGGTAGTCGACCAGAGGGCAGTGTGGAGTGCATTTATAGGCTGCATTTGCTACTTTAGACCTGACCTGGCAAAAGACTCTTGTTTTTATAAAATTTTAATCAAAATGTCTGTCTCTCTCTCTCTCTCTCTCTCTCTCTCTCTCATTCATTCATTCACCCATTCATTTACACTCTCACTCTCTCTCTCCCTCTCCCTGTCTCTATCTCTCTCACTCATTCACCCATTCATTCACACTCACACACACACACACACACACACACACGTTTCTTAATCTCTGCCTTACTATCTCACCTTCTGCTCTATTCTGTTCAACTATCTGTATCTATTTCTTCTCTATTCCTCTCATTTACTGTCTACCCTCCTTCTCTTCTCCATCCTTCTATTTCTCTTTCTGTCTCACTCTCTGCCCCCTCTCTCCATCTCTCTTTTCTCCTGCTATCTCTCTCTTACTCTCTCCCCCCATTTTCTGTCTGTCTGTTTCTCTCTCTATCTGTCTGTCTGTTTGCAGTACAGAGTGGTCGTTCCCAAAACTGGCCGAGTAATGGATTTATGTATCGCTCTGTCTCAAGCCACCAATATCCCAGCGGAGAAGGTGAGGGACAGAGTACAACTGTTTTCTTGTAACATCTTAGAATCATGTTTTCGGTATATAAGCAATAACAAGGAATGAAATCACAGGGACGTCCAGCACATAAAGGATTCTAACATCGTAAATGTCACTGCGTGCCAATGTGTTTGTGTCCCACGTTCCCTCAGAAGAGTCTGAGCTTCAGCTGTTGTTATTCTTCTGAAACCTATTTTCACTTCTGCCTCAACTAAGAAGTTTTTTTTGGTGTTCATATGTCAATGCCATTTTTGTCCTCTCTACTTTATCAGATGGTAGTGGCAGATGTATTTAACCATCGCTTCTACAGGATCTATCAAAACAACGAGTCTCTCAGCCTTATACAGGACAGAGATGACATCTTTTTGTAAGCATGGGTTTATCTGTTTGCACACACACACTTAAAATCTGCACAATTTATAAGTAGTCAGAGTAAGTTTCAGCTCTGTCAGGGCTCCATGTCTCCGTAATTGCTTATTTGAGCTCATTTGAGAATATCCCTTTTTCCTCTTCAGCTATCACATTCTTATATTATAAAATAACCAAATCTCTGCAGCATAGACATCACAGAAGAGACAGCGCAGACAGAACAGGAGAGGGAACACCCAATTGGCACAACGTTATATGCGTACGCCTCGACAAATTTTATATAAAAGTTTGGATTGTGGGTAAACCTAGTAATAACTGTGTGTATGGCAGTGATGAATTTATTGAGTAGATTTGTTAAGGAATAAAAGTCAGGCAGGAATTCTGTCTGGTTGTTTCAGTAAGTTCCCAGTGTACGTGTATTCGATCTGCTGTGTGCGGCGTGTTCGTGTAGGTACGAGCTAGACAGCAGCACTGTAGATCCGGATGAGGAGGAGGAGGAGGTGCTGCTGGCCGTGTACATGCGCGAACGCTCCAACTACAGAGACTACGGCTCAGGGGGAAACAGCTACAGCACGTCACTGTTCGGCCACCCGCTGATGCTGGCTCTGCCTCGTGCACAGTGCACCAGAGATGCCCTTTACCAGCTGTTTCTCCAGCGCCTACAGTGAGTATCTCTGCTCCAGCATGATCTGAGAGTCCAGTTCTGTGGTTATTTTACTTTTGGTCTCAGACTTATCATATATACATTAACCAGATGCATCCAATTAATGTAGAATTTACTCTGAAATTTCTTTTTGACAGACAGCCTTGGAGTGTAAAGATATTGTTTATTCGTTTGCATTTCCTTCGGCTATTTTAAATCCAGCTCCCTAGCAGAGACGATCACTACATCGCCTCACTGTCTAAGTTCAGCCATCAGTACAAGAGCTTTTTAATAATAATAATAATGACATTAAAGAAGGTGGATTTCTGATAAAGAAGTCAGAGGTGACGAGGAGAAACTCTCTCAGATGACAGGAGGAACCATAGAACCTGAATCTTTTTTAGCAGACTGAAGACTGAAGTACATCTTTAGATAAAGCCACAGCAAAAACAGCAACATGACCATCGTAAAAAAACAAAACAAAAAAAAAACAAACACATTTTTGTGTATCGCTCCTTCCTGTTAAGCAACTTCTTAATGCTGACAGTACAGTTGTAAAGCGCTCAAACGCTAAAATAGGCCGATGTCCCTTTAGGCGATATGTGCGTCAGCCAGACCCGACAGAGGAAGTGGAGGAGGAAGAGGAAGAAGAAAACAGTAGCGAAGAGAATGACGAAGAAGATGAGAGATACAAAAATCAGACCAATGGACCGAGCGGCGGTAAATTAAATGTTCTTATATTTTCTAGAGATTTGGAGAGTAATGGCAGTACTGATGTTAATAATCCTTATTTACATTTTATATTTGTTTTCTTCATTTCCACACAGATGAGGCTGAGGAAGAGTCTGAAGAGGCAGGGCAAGACAGATCGAAGACAGAGGAGCCTTCCCAGCAGAGCAGCGCTCAATCAGAAGCGAGTCCCAGCAGCAAAGGGGAGGAGAAAGTGGAGGAGGAGGAGGAGATGAACAGCGAAGCTGACCAGGGCAGCAGCACAGAGGAGGTCCCATCAGCATCCGGTAGCACGGACAACAGCTTCCAAGATGCAGGAGACGGGGAGCAGGCGACTGCAGCAGAGACGTCTGTGAATGTCGAGGATGAGGAAGAAAATGACGAAGAGTGTAGTCAAACGGTTACTCAGGCGAAAAAGGGGGTGACGAGTAGCCGACGTTGTGCTGAGAACAGAAAGAAGCCACTCTTCACCATACAGGCTGTGAACTCCAACGGCACAGATCGAGGCATCGCGGACGGAAACAGCGCACTTTCCTGCAGCAGTGAGTCATTTTCAGGATTTTTCACCTTGAGGAGCTATTTGTATTTTTTGCTCATTAAGAAACGTTAGTAATCAATTTCACTAGAACGAGAGAGAGAGAGAGATCCTGTTAAATACTTTAAGACTGTAATGTTATAATCTTTCCTTGTTCATCACTTCACAGATCAGCTGTATGTGGCCATTGACTGGGACCCTGACATGAAAAAGAAATATTACGACGACATAGAAGCAGAGGTTTGTGAAGCTTTGTGTACAGTACAATAACTTTACAACATTCCAGTACCGAACCTTCATTACTTAAAGGTACTTTGACTCTGTCTGCCTGTGCAGCTGTTTTCAGGAGAAATGTTTCTACTGCTGTTTTTTTTTTTTGTTTGTTTCTGTGCAGAAATATGTAAAGGACAATAGCATGGCTGTCCCACAGCAGCAGACCACAGTGCATCTGCGGTCATGTATCGAACTCTTCACCAATGTGGAGACACTCGAGAAGGAAAATCCCTGGTAACAAACTTAACACTTAAAATATAAGCAAGAGAAATGTCACTAAACTCAAGCTCATAGGTTTTTATACTACTTCAGTGCCTGAGCAGATACGTAAGGTGTAACACGATGGGACGAACCGTTATAGGAAAGTAATCCACGGCGATTACGAAACATTGGAAATGCTGGAAAACACCTGTTATATATAAGAAGCTGTTTTAAACGTCTCGTATTATATTTCAAGGGGCTCCATCCATCTGAAGGTCTTTTTTGTTTTTAGAACATGTTCTGTGAACTCGTGTACAGTAGCGTAACTTTTACTGTCTAACCATTTCAGGTGCATTATGGTATACAGTTACACACTGACCCGCCAAAGAAGGTGAAGCACACCAACTATGTTAATTACATACTAGGAAGGTATTGTAGGATCTGACACCGCTGTGTGTCGCCTGTCTGTTACCGATAAACATCTCTGGCTGATCGCCGGCTGTAGTTTTTGCACACTGTCCGCATTACTCATCACTCGCTAGCGCTGGTTTGTGTGATTAAGCCTTGAAGAATTGGCTTCAGATGCCTGTAGTGAGCTGTTTAGTTGAGAAGTAGCCGTACCTGGCTGTATTTCTTCTATAAGTTGGCTGAATAGAGCAGCTCGTTTGTTGACCTCGTAGCCGAACCACAGACTACATCACTAAAACGTTTAGCAAAATTTAAATAAACATTATTATGTACTATAATATTATATAGTATTATTATGATATAAATTATATTATGTACTGAAACTGGTGCACCGATGTTGTCAGAGTGATAAGTGTTGTCTTGGTGCACCGTCGCTCTTTAGGTTCTGCCCGACTTGTAAGACGGAACAGCTCGCCACCAAGAAGCTGGATCTGTGGTCTCTTCCTGAGGTCCTCATCATCCACCTGAAGCGCTTCTCTTACACAAAGTACTCCCGTGAGAAGCTGGACATCATCGTCGACTTCCCTCTCCGGTCGGTTCTGACTGCGTGCTTTTAGTTCACAATTCAATTAAACGTGTTATGTTACTGACTCTTCTCGAATAAACAGAAAGTCAGTTCCGTACATTTCTTATGTTTACACATTCGTTAGTCAAATTACAACATGCAAAGCTGACTAGCAGTTTCCACAACTCTTACTTAAGCCCACAGGGGATCCCCGAGCTTGAAAATGACTCGTGTGTTGAATTATCGAAAATTAAATCCGCCTTTGCCTCGGATCTGGTTATTTTTTGCAGAAGCCTGGACTTCTCCGACTGCCTCTTGAGGGAGACGGGGAGCGATTCGGAGCCTCCCAGCATATACGACCTCATCGCTGTGTCTAACCACTACGGCGGGCTCAGAGACGGACACTGTATGTGTCACTTTCTCTTAATCTCTCTCTCTCCCCCTCTCGCTCTCTCTCTCCCTCTCTCTCAATCTCGCTCTCCCCCTCTCTCTCAATCTCGCTCTCTCCCTTTCTCCCCCCTCTCTCTTCCACCTCTCTCTCAATCTCACTCTCTCTCCCCCTCTCTCTCAATCTTGCTGTCTCCCTCCTCTATCTCACTCCTCTCTCTCTCTCTCTCTCTCTCTCTCTCTCTCTCTCTCTCTCACATCCTCCCCAACCTATACATTACTTATACACAAATATTTTATTGAACTGGTGCTTAATGGAAAATCTTTACTGAGTTTTTTACCGATGTGCCAATGACCCATCATTCACTCCTTCCATGCAGATACCAGCTTCGCCCGGAACAAGGACAACGGCCAGTGGTATCATTTTGACGACCATGCTGTGACCTCCGCAAAAGAAAAACAAATAGTGGTAAGAATGACTTCCCGTCAGTCCTGTTCGCATCTCTATTTACCTTTTTGTTAATATCTGAATTCCCGTTCAATTTTACGTGCATAATGCAAGAGAAATCCTGCTTGATTAAATGATCCCCATCTAATCCTTTAATATTTTTGTTGTCGTAGCTTACACAGGGAACAGGGAGGTAGATGCTCCAAATAAATGAACAAAAATGGTTGTAATCACTGAGATGGTTTTCTGGGACAAATCGTTTATTTTGATTTGATTTTTTTTTAAAGGAGTCTCCAGTGTCAGTCAGAGCTTTGTAACATTCATTAAAGAAAACATAAAGTAATAATAATAACCACCTAAATCAATCTGTCCGTGTTTCTGCTTTCAGACCAACGCTGCCTACGTTTTGATCTACCAGCGCCAAGACAAGATCCAGCACCCAACCCTCGCACCTCCTGATGATCACGATGGTCTGGGTGCGGCAATGAATATAGACTGAAACTACTGTTTGTATGTTTTCTTCTCTCTTTTTTTTTTCTTGCATTCCATCCTTCCATCCATCTCCCTCTATATTTCTCTCTATGTTCTCTTCTGCTCTCAGGTTAATTGAGGGAATGATTTATTATTATTTTCTTTTCTTTTTTCCACAAAGAAAACAAAACTTGAACCTTCTGCCTTTTCATTGCCCAAAGCAGGATGTGAGAGGCAGGGGCTACTCTCTCAGGCTGGTGCAAAGGCATCATGAGTAGGAGACTGTAAAGGCTGTAGTTATCCCTTCAGGAGCAGCTGCGGGAACAAGTGCGTGCGTCGCTTTCGTTTGCACCCGCGAGTTTGTGAACTTTCCGCCACTTGCTGCTGCTTCTGAGTTCCATAGCACAATGTTTTTTTTGTTTGTTTGTTTGTTTGTTTTTCTTCTTTTTTTCTTCTTGCATGACCAAAATCTTTTGTTCATAAATATGTAGAGTTACTTCAACGCCTGTCACTGATATGAAAGCTGCACCTCTCACTTTATTAACTTTTAGCAAGCAATATTTAGACACACAAACTTCCTCTTTTTATCTGATTGTACTAAAACTTCAATTTTTTTTTACATTACATTAAAGGATGACTCCAGACTTTTCAAACTAAACACATTTGAATCGTATAAACTTTTACAGCCTCACTGTACTCACTGCAAACCTGTATTTCTCAGCCTGACTTCGTATGGAAGTCTAAGGGCAGTTGTTCAATCGCTTTATACAGTATAAGACATAGAAACTCTTGGACTCGAAGAATAACACAAGACTGACAAGTTTTATTGATGCTGTTTGTATGGTTATTTAACCACCTATGGAATGGCGGAGCAACGCAGTAAAAAGCGGCTCGGATATTTTACAGACGTATAAAAGGAGCTCTGAATTATTACTCCGTACACCGAGACGCTCCAACCTTTTTACTTTGGGCTACATACAAATTCATCCGAATGACACACACATTCATAAACAGATGTTTTTTGTTTTGTTTTGTTTTTTCCCCATAAAAGTTTAATACGTTTATGATTGATCACAAAATGCCCTTAGACACTTCAATGCCCTCAGACGCATTATCGATGCAGTGAGTACAAATGAAGCTTTTTATATTAGTACATATTACTCTGGAGTAATCTTAGGAGTCTGCAGTTAGCAGGTTTACAGAGAAACGTGTAATGTTTTTAAAGACACCAGCATCACTTTGGATTCCTCTAACCTTTGCTTCACACACAGAATACAATAGGTCTTTTTTTTTTTTTTTTTACGAATTATTCATCTAAACACATCTAAGGACTTACTTAAGGGTTTGTCTGACGGCTTCACACACACACACACCTCAAGCATCTCCAACATGTAAAATGGTGTTTTTATGTCATGACTCTATTTAAATGCTGTTCAAAATGACTCCGGGGCATCTTTCTAAAAGCGTTAACTAGTTCACACAATATCTGTGAAGCCCCAGGGTTTTCTCTTCAGTGTGGTTTTGTTTTCGTAGATGGAGACGAAGTACACAAGTCACACACCTACGGCAAATAAGTCATATTTACTTATATTTATAAGCTGTAGCTGAGGTTAAAACTCAGTAGAAAACAACAAATGCTTGATGTGTGTCTGTGAGGGGAAAAAAGCCAGTACTCTGTCCATGCTGAATATATATATATATAATTACACATAAAATGACTTTGTTCTCAACTTGGAGAGAGTTTTAAAAAGATTTTTAGCTTCACGTTCTTTTCTTTTCTCCGTTCATTTCTTTTTCCTTTTCCCAGTGTGAATGTGGCCCTCGCCACATTCACACAAACATGGCAGTGTAGCATGTTATTCGCTGCTAAAGTTCAACTGCTGTTAACTCGGTTTTCTTTTCAATCTTCCCTTCCCCGATTTATAGGGTCGTATAATTTAAGTTTAGGTGTGTTTTTAAATTAGGATCCTTCTTTGTCTTTGCGTATGTGCACTACACAGGGTATACGAAATATTAACGCAGCGTTTGGAATGCATTAGAATTTAAATAGAGCGCCATTAGAGATTAAAAATAAAGACCAGGGAGACGTAGACGATTAGGACTGCTGTTCTTGGGTCAGGTTTTTTTTGTTTTGTTTTGTTTTTCTGGGAAACTTGCTTTAAATGCTTTTTCCCCTTAACCAAAATTGCTAACTTTTGCTAATAACAAATAAAACGTATAGCACAGCCAAGTGTTGCGCACGTGACATCCTTGACTGTATGCTCTCGTTTTATTCGCCGTTAGCAGGTTTTTTTTTTTCCTCGCCGATATCAGGGATATGTCTCAAACTGATGCAATATAATTTCTGTGAAAATTAAAAGTCGAGTGTGTTTTTTTTTTGTTTGTTTTTTTTTAGGCGCCTTATTTATTTTTTTTAATTGCCAAGAAACTGACTGACGCCGTCGAAACTTCGCGATCTTCCATAACGCTCTTTCAGAGAACGCGCACAGAGAAGAGGTCTATTTTTTCCGAAGAATTTCTATTTTTAACAACAAAGCAGGATTATAAATATTTGTCATTTCTGTGCAATTTCTAGCGAACTGTTTGGAGCGATGAGATTTGGTAAAAAGGTAAAAATGATTTTTAAAAATGGATCTGTACAGTATTTTTGTATTGTAATAAATATCTTTTGAATATACTGATTGAATGCACGGGTAGAATTCGGGATATATTTTACTTTGAGAGTTGGAATATCTAATTGTATACCGAAATTTTGATATGAATAAATGAGTTCTGTATATTAATGAGACTTCTTTTTAATTTTTACACTCTGAACTTGACGTCATCACCTCACGTGACACATAAGCTTTTTTTTTTTTTTAAATAAAGAAGCTTACATTAAAGCATTGACAGCAAAACCTTCAGAATATTAGAGAGATACACCGTCAGGTTAGGAATTCTCACTGGCTTGCATTCATTTTTTATTAAATTCTAAATATATATCTATAATTAACATATATTATTAAATATATAATATTTATCAGTTTAATAGAATCATAAATTAAATCTCTTTTTATCCTGAAGATATTTTTTACCTTTTATAAATTTAGAAATAAAAAAAGTGGTCCTGGATAGTGAATGTTTTATCTGTTTATAGTTACCTTTAATGTTAAGGAATGGCTGAGAATCTAGTTTCACATTAAGACAACAAAAAGGATAAAATAAAAGCAGCTCATTTCAGAAAATCTGCAAAAAATGCAGCATTACAAAGTTACAGCCTTACATCCGAGCGTTACAAAGCGCCGGGACTGGAGACTCCTTTCAAGCAAATGTCTCATGGTGAAAACTTCCTGTCACTTAAACATTTTTATTTGCTAAATAGAATAGCACATTTCCTACTTGGTGGATTATTAAAGTCCACTGGATTGAACTGTTACTTTGAAAGAAAAAAAAATATTAAAATTAATAGAATTTACTAACTTTTATTCATCAGCACTGTGCGATAACAGGAAATAACACATGGAATTATGTAATAAATCGTCATGAATCGTAAATTTTAAAACAATATTTCTGATAAAGCTTTACACGTTTTGTTTTTTTTTGCCATCTTCTCAACATTTATTTATCGGAAGCTCTACATTTCCATTGTGATTCCAAACTCGATTTACATTTGGCTTAGAAACATTTCATCTAGAAAAGGAAAACTTGAACATTTTTGTCACTTAAAGGAAAACACAGTATCCTGAAACCCTGCTGCTGTTCTTTAAATCTCAAACCTCAGGCTGATGCACTGGGTTTGTAAACGTCATGCTGCTATTCACTCGGCTCACGTTTTATCACCTGCAAATATTCGTCTGTAAAATATGCTTCGTTATCAGAAACATTTCTATATCGAAACAGCCTATAATTCAAAACTACTGTTTAAACGTTGCTTGTATGCATGTCGATTCATAAACCTGTGACACATAAATGTTTTTTCCTCTGTGACAAAGCTGTGATTTATATCCATTTTCATCGGCACAGGAAATACGCATGCGGTGGTCCGCATGCGCCTGCTGTGTCTCCCCACTTACTCATCAAACACAACTACACACAAATTCATTTCCAGATCACCAAAGAGTGCTGTGCAGTGTTTATTAAGTTCATTTTACGTGACACTCGGCCTATCTGCTACGTTCAATTTCTCATTAGAGAACAATCTCTATATCCTTTTTTTTCTGAGGAGAGAATAAAACCGAAAATAGTAACTGAAAAAGAAAATCCACCAATTAAGGTGACATAGAAGCTGAGGTTTAACACACCATCGGTACACAAAAAATACTTAAGACGCACTGGTTTTAAACAAACGTACATGAGACTACACTAAAAATCTCATCTTTACTTCATTTTTGGCTTCGATTTAAAGGCAGACGATAAAAAGGTCCCCTTTAAAAGTATGAGGCACTTTTCTGACGTTTAACGATTTATCCGAAGGAGTCAAATCAACCAAAATTATTATCCAGCATAGAAGGAATAATTAGTAACGTGGTTAAGATACTAAATCTAGTGAGGTTTGTGTTCATGACAGTGCATTAACTACCATCAATCAGTGGGCATTTATAACCGTGCTGAAACTCCAATCAGAAGATTTTTCCTTCTCGATTCTGGTTGAAAAGGCCTCGAAAATTCAAATCTTGAGACATGAGTTCCTCTTCGACGTTCTCCAGAGCCCACTTGTGTTCGACGATCTCCAGAGCCTCCCATTCGCTCTGAAACACAATTAAAGCGAAGGGCTCAGTGCATAATGAGGGGAAAATGTAAAGTTTTAAGCAACTTCAGTGATTTAAGAGGGAAAATATGAATTTCCGAAAAGCAAGAGATTGATAAGTATCAATCATCTCCATACTGTTTCCAAGAACCAATCACCGAACCCCATTGTTCCCAAGAATCAATCACTGATCCCCATTGTTCCCAGCATCCAATCACTAATCCCTATTAATCCCAACATCCAATCACTGATCCCCATTGTTCCCTAGAACCATTCACCGATCCCCATTGTTCCCAACATCCAATCACTGATCCCCGTTGTTAGTAAGAACCAATCACTGAGCCCCATTGTTCCCAACCTCCAATCACTGAACCCCATTGTTCCCAACCTCCAATCACTGAACCCCATTGTTCTCAAGAACCAATCAGTGATCCCCATTGTTCCCAACATCCAATCACTGAGCCCCATTGTTCCCAACATCCAATCACTGAGCCCCATTGTTCCCAACCTCCAATCACTGAACCCCATTGTTCCCAACCTCCAATCACTGAACCCCATTGTTCCCAAGAATTATTCACCGATCCCCATTGTTCCCAACATCCAATCACTGAACACAACTCTTCTAAACAACCAACACTAAACCATTTTATCCCATCCTAATTAATTCTTCCTTTTATACTTTTTTATCCTACATTTCACCCATAAGTGTCTCTTACATACGTGTCCCGCCTACTCAGTAACCTGCTTCAGTAAACTTTAACGTTGTGGAATGTCTATAAAGCAAGATTCTGTTACCTTTAACTAAAACACAGTGTGATACCTTACAAAGAAACCATGAAGCACAAACTCCTTTCTGTAGTTGTCGAGTCATAACAATTCAACACTTTTGTTTATTAAACCGACTCCTGAAGATTTGTCATCTGTCTTGAGTGTTGGTGGAAATCCGTCCACAGTGAGCATCAACAGACAGGTTTTCCCAGGCTGGTACACATATGATTCACTTCTTACCTTGAAGGCCTTGTTGGGGTCCGGTGGCATGGCCATGGCTGCTCCAGTCATCTGTTCCTGCATAATTCTTGACTGATCAGCAGCTGCATACAAAGAGCGATTTAGTTCAATGGCAGCAGTGTTGTATAAAGTAGTAGAAAGCAATACTTGAGTAAAAGTACAAGTATCGTACTAGAAAAAGACTTTGGTAGTCGCCTTTTAGAAAATTACTCAATAAAAGTCTTAAAGTATCTGATATTTACTGTACTTAAGTATCAAAAGTCATTTTCTGATATTTAATGTACTTAAGTATTTGATGTAAAAGTAAAAAGTAAAATTTCAGTGATTTTCGGTAGGTATAAGAGCAGGGGCGGGTCTAAGGTTTCATCTTTAGGGGGTTTTTGCCCTCAGTGAGAATTTAAAACAAGAAGAGTTTTATATGATATATTATATGACTACATAGTAAGCCAAAAGTTATGGTATTATTTAATGGCAAAGTGGACACCAAAATTTTATGCATGATGTAATGATGCCAGTCTTGAATCAAATCAGTTCATGTCTGTGTGCATTCTCTACAAACAGTGTGTCCAATGAATGCAGTCATTAATAAACACATATTCACAAGACAAAGGCCAAATCAATAAATGTTATTTTTATTTAGTATTGATATTGCATTAATATTTTGTTTGTGCTATCAACTCTGGTAATAAGAATAGTGACATTTCACTGCTTTTGGTTGCCGCTGTTATAGATAAACGCCTCCAGCTCTGACTGTGCGTGCATGCTGCACGTACCTGTGCTTCTCCGTAGCGCGAGCGGACGTGCGTAATGCAATCTAGGAGCAGCGACTGGCCAAACCTCCCTTCACATTTCTTCTGATTTTATTTTGTAGTAACGAGTAACGAAGATGAATAGTGGAAATATAACGGAGTAAAAGTATACATTTTATCTAGGAAATGTAGTGGAGTAAAAGTGAAAGTCGACAAATTTAAATAGCGAAGTAAAGCACAGATACGTGACATTTCTACTTAAGTACGGTAACGAAGTATTTTTACTCCGTTACATTACAACACTGAATGGCAGCTGCTCAGACTATAATAACCATCACGCGTGACTGATGATGAATACCTGAACAATTCGTACTGTACAGGTCGGGTTATACCTGACACATGACTCGTGTGTGTGCATGCAGGAGCTGTGGCAATGCCAACGTGCCAATGTGGCATGCTTTATGAACATCCCTGTCATACTGCTTTCTGAGTTGAGCTGTTATACACACACTGACAAGCTCGGATTCTCTTCCAAACATTGTTGTGACTGTTATTTTAGATGTATGATGATCGTTAGGACACGAATGAGCTCACCGTTGTCCTGTCCGAGTATGAGGGAGTACATGCTCCGTAGGCCAAACACATTGAGGAAGTACCACGAGGCGGAACTGACCCTGCGAGACAGTCACGTACAGATTCAGACTATGCGTAAAGCTAATAAAAATGTCAGCTTCACTTTAACATCGTTATGATGAAATATCAATTTCCTTTGCTATTCCTTTGTCAATTGAAGAAGGTGAAGAAATTAAACCAAATCAATTGAGATTGAAAAACATACCATGATGCATCCAGTGACACCAGTTCAATCCCCCTCTGCAGCATGGGCTTAAACCTTAGAGTCAGTGGAAAGGGAACCTTAGCTGTAGACAAAAAAATAAATAAATAATACTTTGACTCTTATTCCGCAGTCAATTGAAAATCTGATATGTTTTTGTTTCTTTTTCAGAATAATGTTTCATGTGAACATCATTCAAAAATACATACAGTTTAGACACTCAAAAGTGCATAGTGGAATTTTACCAACTCATAATATGTAATTCTGGTTAAGTACATAATAAGACACAATATGACATGAATATAAACACCAATTATTGCTTATGAAAACGAGTTTTTTTCCTGTTAGCAGCTGTAAAAATCGTTCTATCATCAATCACAGTAGTGTTAGCACATTTTAGCAATTATTCTGCAGTTTATAATATTGGCTGTAGTAGCACCAGAGCCCACCAGGGGGCGTCTCTCAGGCTGAAATGCACCAGTGGATAAATTCAAGGCTAGGGTGGAGCGTTGAGGAGAAAGCTACACTGCAGAAATTTTACACATTTTAAACACTTTTTGAAAATAAATATAAAACAGAATCATGAGGTCTGTTCTAGTCTGCAGTACTCACTAATGACAAATCCTGAGAAAGCCCAGTTGATCCAGCCACCAATTAAAATCATCGGCAAGACGTTGGTGAGATTTCCTTTCATCATGTCAGTCATCATGCTGGTATCTAAAAGGGAAAAATCAATCGTTTACTATATATAAACAATGATAGTAATTTACATTATTAATAGTTTTGAGCTGATTTTAATGCAAAGCTACTCTCTGCTTCATCAGATGTTCAGTACCAGTCATGGGATTTTTAGGAACCACTTTTCTCTTGACCTTCTTGAAGAATCCTGTTTCTGGATTGTTGAAATAGTGCTTACGCATGGCAAAGGACTGTAAGGAGACAGAAATCGACACCAAAATTCAAACCTATCTGCTATTTCCAACAATGGTAGAAATGCTAAATTGTAACAAAGGGCACTGTGAATGATCATGCACTTAAACGTTCTACTATAAAATTCAGCTGCTGACAATTTATTCAGTTTTAAACAAAAATCTGAAGCTTGATACCTGTTTGGGAAGGTACTTGCCGTTCTCTCTCAGTATGCGGCTACGCATTAATACTTGGCTGCAGACAAAGAAACAAGGGATTCAACGTAAAAATGTAATGCTAATACAGGACTGTTATTGTGAAGATCAACTGAGAAATCCATGATCACTTATGAGCCGTACTGTTTCCAGGAACCAATCACTGATCCCCATTGTTATTATGAACCAATCACTGATCAGCATTGTTCCCAACAATCAATTACTGATCGCCATTGTTCCCAGCATCCAAATCATTGGTCCCCATTGTTCCCAAGAACTACTCACCGATCCCCATTGTTGTTCCCAAGAACTAATCACCGATCCCCATTGTTGTTCCCAAGAACTAATCACCGATCCCCATTGTTGTTCCCAGGAACTAATCACCGATCCCCATTGTTGTTCCCAAGAACTAATCACCGATCCCCATGGTTGTTCCCAAAAACTAATCACCGATCCCCATTGTTGTTCCCAGGAACCAATCCCGATCCCCATTGTTGTTCCCAGGAACTAATCACCGATCCCCATTGTTGTTCCCAGGAACTAATCACCGATCCCCATTGTTGTTCCCAAGAACCAATCACCGATCCCCATTGTTGTTCCCAAGAACCAATCACCGATCCCCATTGTTGTTCCCAAGAACCAATCACCGATCCCCATTGTTGTTCCCAACATCCAATCACCGATCCCCATTGTTGTTCCCAAGAACCAATCACCGATCCCCATTGTTGTTCACAACATCCAATCACCGATCCCCATTGTTCCCAACATCCAATCACTGATCCCCATTGTTCCCAACATCCAATCACCGATCCCCATTGTTCCCAACATCCAATCACCTATCCCCATTGTTCCCAACATCCAATCACTGATCCCCATTGTTCCCAACATCCAATCACCGATCCCCATTGTTCCCAACATCCAATCACCTATCCCCATTGTTCCCAACATCCAATCACTGATCCCCATTGTTCCCAACATCCCATCACTGATCCCCATTGTTCCCAACATCCAATCACCGATCCCCATTGTTCCCAACATCCAATCACCTATCCCCATTGTTCCCAACATCCAATCACCGATCCCCATTGTTCCCAACATCCAATCACCGATCCCCATTGTTCCCAACATCCAATCACCGATCCCCATTGTTCCCAACATCCAATCACCTATCCCCATTGTTCCCAACATCCAATCACCTATCCCCATTGTTCCCAACATCCAATCACCGATCCCCATTGTTCCCAACATCCAATCACCTATCCCCATTGTTCCCAACATCCAATCACTGATCCCCATTGTTCCCAACATCCCATCACTAATCCCCATTGTTCCCAACATCGTAATTCTTTCTTCCTCCTTTTACACTTGAAGTGAAATTTAGTTAATAAACGTGTCTTTTCATCCACACGTCTCTTACACGCGTGTGTCCCACCTACTCAATAACTTGCTTCATTTTGTCTGCGCTCTTGGTTTAAATACGTGTAAATATGTCTATGACTGAAGAGAGAGAGAGCTTCTTTCTGTAAGAAACAAGTACAGTTATCGATTGCTTCTTTTGCACGTGTGTTAGCAGTGTTGAGTCAGGAGTCAGGAGTCATGACTCAGGAGTCTCACCTGTCAGACACCTGTTCCAGCTCCACTTTCTTGTCACTCTGGATGAGTTTGGTGACATAATGCCGCAAAACTCCAACTAAAAACGTGATAAAGACAATCGGCAACACGACCCACACACGGATACTGGAGTCCAACAGCAGCTCGGGTCCGGTCATGTTACTCTGGGGCAGTTTAACTATCTAGGATCAAATAATAACCCCCTGTGGGACAGTAGTAACTAGTTAAATAACAACCAATAAACTCATGGCCTTTTAAAAGAACTTGCTATTTAACCACTGCTAACTTCTGTCACTTTTTTGTATGGCTGCATCCCAAACGGGTTCTTTATGTAAACCTAGAGCACTAGACAGGCGGTTGAACACCCTTATGTTGTCCCCTATGTAGTGCGCCAATGTTTACATCAGGAGTCCATTTGTGACTTGGCCGTCGCACGTGCTGCGCTGTACCGAGAGTGCTATGCGCATGCGTTAAAGCAAAGCGTTCGCCTATTCCAAAAAAGTTTGGAATCGACTCTGATTCGGTTCTTTGTCGTTTACAAAAAACAAATAAATCCAGAACTTAAAAAAAAAGTTAAGACACAAAGCTTACGGAAGATAAATAATTCCAAAACGTTCAAAAAGATAAGTTAATGAGATAGGACGTCTTGTAATAGACATAAACAGTGTATAAACATAATTAGGTAACTTCATAAAGCATTATGAATCATTTAAAATTGTGATGACTTCCAACTTAGCACTATCGTTCACATAGCTACCGTTAGATAATACCCTGTGGTTGGTCGTTTTAATTAACAGCCTTTAAAATTAGCCAGTATGTTTATTGTCAACTTCAATTCGATTTTCAATGCCTGGAATCGAGGAATCGCCTTTGTGGAGTCGACTCTCTTCGCTAAACGAATCCTGCCAGAGAGCTGTCGGTAACTTGCCTGTTATTTATTTATTTGTTTATTTTTAATGCAACGCACATTTAAAAACCTTAATAGATGTATTTCTTCGTTTGATTTTAAAGGAAAAAGAAAAAAGAAAGCACAAGACGGAGTGTATTAACATTAATATATTTAAATTTATTTGAAATGGAGGTATGTACTTCCGGGTGATTGTCAGGGTATTTCCTGTGTCTTGTCAACAAACCTGAATTCCTATATAGGGCACGCGCTTTATTTACTGAATCAATATTTATGTCGCGTTTGATTTAATAAGGGGATAAAATTCACAATATCAATGCTAAACGTTCCTCTAAATTGTATGGTCCGTTGCAAGTTTGCTAATAATCATCATTAATGGCAGTTTCACATTAGTACATACGTCTACTGTTGTTATAACGAAGCTCATCTTCATCATCCTCATCTTCTTCGCTGCTCTGCTATTATTCCCTTCAAACGATGACCTCCGGAAAGCCTAACATTAATGAAAAAGTGCTGCAGTATGAATCTTTTATCAATGATGTTTTGAAACAAGATCTGCAGTAAGTTTACAGGAACATGGACTTTTACACCTTCCTTTGAATGTGGATGTGACTTTTCTTCCTTCTATCATTTTTTTTTCTTTCAGAAAGGTTTTAGAGCAAAGAGATGGCGTGTATGAGAAAATAGCACAGTACCTTCAACTGAAGAATACAATTAAAAGCATACAGGTACATTTTTAGTGCTGACACTTTTTACTATTAGGACTTTCTCTTCAGATTGTTTACAAGTCATTAAGAGGTTTCTTTTTTTCTCTCTTAGGAAACTGGAAGCAAAGAGCTGAAGACTGATGTTGATCTCGGGTGTAATTTCTATGTCCAGGCTCACGTGTAAGTGCGATTTATATTTGTCCACATCTGCAATACAGTTAGGATGGAATCGGGTTTGTGGTGTTGGATCAGGTTTCCGAGAACTCGTGTCTTCCTATAAAAAAATAAATAAATAAAACCTCGTATCTTTAGTGAAAATGAGTAAACGTAATTCATTCAAAGGTTTCAGGTGGACTATAAACACGAAGCAGGGACTTAAAAAGTTATTTGAATTCCTTTAAAACATCATCTGCATTTTATTACTGTTTAAACTCTAGAATCGGTAGAAAATGTACTGCTTTATTGTCATAAAATGTAAAAAAAAACAAACAAAAAAAAACAACGTGATTAAAAAGTCAATACTCATCATATCTCATAGCAGTACTTTATCACAACTATATTATATCGTCGTGTCTTAGGAAAAGGCAGAATGTTCCCCAGCACTTTTGTATTCATGTGTTATATATATAAAAAAATTTTTACAGTACTAAATATTGTATTAATAACGTCTCAATTGCAGGCCTGATACCTCCAAAATCCTTGTTGCTGTTGGCTACGGGTTTTACCTGGAGTTGACTCTTTCGGAGGCTCTGGCCTTCATAGAGAAAAAAAACAGACATCTTACAGAGTGAGTTCCTCTTCTGTTCTTCATCAATGACATTTATTCTCACACACCTGACTCATCTGGTTGTTTTTTTTATCTCTTCACCACAGATACAGCGAAATTCTTACCAAAGATGCGGCGAAGATCAAAGCACACATTCGCCTGGTGTTGGAGGTAGAGCTTTTCACCTGGGTTTGCATGAAGCTTGTTTTGTTATGTCTGATGAACCTGTAACGATGAGTGCGGCATCTTTTTCTTCCCTCAGGGTTTAAGGGAACTACAGGGTCTGAAAGATGTTGACGAGACACCGAGACGAGAGGTGTTTTAAATCCCTAGCAGCAGCAATGTGATTGTCTTTTTAAGACATGACACACGGCTTTGTACTGTAAAGCAATACGTATGTCAGCGACACCTTTTTCCCTTAACAGGTTTTACTGTTACATTACACAAAGGATTGAAGAAGTGCGTGAATAAAGTATTTTGAAATCCACTGACTATAGCAGTGATCTTTTAGCGACTGTGAAGGTCCCTGCCTGAGATGGTGACTAATTGATGTATGAAAAAGAAAAAAAAATAGATGACTCATAATCTTTGGTGGTGATGTGGATTCTTGGTTTAGTCACCAGATTATTAAGTGCAGTGCATTTCGCCTATGCATAGTATTGGACACGTTCTTACTTTTCATTTAAACCCCAGCACAATATCAAGCATGGAGTGTTTTCTGCTTGTATCATGAGTCACCTTGAATAAAAGTGTCAGTCCAATGAATACGTTTACAGTGTCCTGTTTCTCTCATGCAAGAATTACACAAAAGAGAGTACAATGTCAGAACAATGTTCATCTTGAGGTTTGAATGTTTATAAAAAGGGAATATGGCGAGTGGAATTAAGTGTTCAGACTTTTTGTTTACAATCCTTCCAGCATGTACATCCACTACACATTTAGACTTGAGCATACAGTACATGGTAATCAAAAGGAAATGATTTATAATCTCACTCTCCGGGTGTCACCCAGAATCTCACAAAAATAACATTTTCTGATTTATATCCTAAATTTATATATTAAAAATATAAAACCTTTTCACATCACTTTCTATTAAAAAGACTGTTTGTCATACAAATTTACACACATAATAGGGCTTTTTTCACTGTGACATAACCCTGGAACATCATTCAAAATCCCTGGGTTTAATTCTGAATCGATTTTATTTTGTCACATCTACATAACAGCACAGAGAGGTGCTTTCTTTGCATATGCCAATTTTGGAGGTTGGGGTCAGAGTGAAGGGTCAGCCATGACACAGCACCCCTTGAGCAGAGAGGGTTAAGGGCCTCACTCAAGGGCCCAAAAGTGGCAGCCTGGGGTTTGTTTCACACTCGTCCTTTAAATGTGTGGTTATGAAGTACAGGGTTTAGAAACCCTGCTCTGAAGCAGAGTCAGCACAGCTTTTACATTGTGGCACCCAATGACTAGATGCTTAGCAACAGAAACCCAATCAGAATCTGAACCGCACGTGCTTCATGTCACATGCTTTGTATTGTACAGTCACAGAAACCCTGTATATTGTGTAAACAACGGTTGTAGCGTTTAAGGGAACAATAAAAATAGGAGCAGTATTCAATAACGCTATTTAGCGAGTAAACACACATATCTCCATGAGTGAGGAATCCAAAAAATATTCATATAAGTTGCTCTTGTTTCTCTTTGACTTGGTTTTCTTGCCTTTGTGGTTCAGGAGGCTTTGTGCGAGCGTTGTATTAATCTGAACACAGGGTTTAGAAATGTACAGAGAGAAACGTCAGATTATGAAGCGCCGTGATTACTGTACACCTTGTACATGAGCAGTGTGAAACATAAAGCAAATTTCGTTTTCGAATCACCCTCGATAGTAAAAAAAATTATATATATTACAAAATATTATAGAAATAATAATTTTAACTTTAAAAAAATAAACTTTTTTTCTTCCTCCAGAAAAAAATATATTAAAAAAAATATTTTTATGATTTATTTTTTTAAATGTGTTTATATCTTATTATATATACTATACTATACCATACTATACTAAACTATACTGTACTATACCGTACTATACTATACTGCTCTATACTATACTATGATATACTATACTGCACTATCCTATACTATACTGCTCTATACGATACTATACTGTACTGCTCTACTACACTATACTGTACTATACTGTACTACACTATACTATACTGCTCTACTACACTATACTGTACTATACTGTACTACACTATACTGTACTGCTCTACTACACTATACTGTACTATACTGTACTACACTATACTATACTGCTCTACTACACTGTACTGTACTATACTGTACTACACTATACTATACTATACTGCTCTACTACACTATACTGTACTATACTGTACTACACTATACTATACTGCTCTACTACACTGTACTGTACTATACTGTACTACACTATACTATACTGCTCTACTACACTATACTATACTATACTGTACTACACTATACTATACTGCTCTACTACACTGTACTGTACTATACTGTACTACACTATACTATACTATACTGCTCTACTACACTATACTGTACTATACTATATTATACTATATTATACTGTACTGTACTATACTATAGTATACTATACTACACTATACTGCTCTATACTATACTATGCTATACTATACTGCACTATCCTATACTATACTGCTCTATATGATACTATACTGTACTGCTCTACTACACTATACTGTACTATACTGTACTACACTATACTGTACTATACTGTACTACACTATACTATACTATACTGCTCTACTACACTATACTGTACTATACTGTACTACACTATACTATACTATACTGCTCTACTACACTATACTGTACTACACTATACTTTATTATACTGTTCTGTACTATACTATATTATACTATACTACACTATACTGTACTATACTATACTGCTCTATACTATACTATACTATGCTATACTATACTGCACTATCCTATACTATACTGCTCTACTACACTATACTGTACTATACTGTACTACACTATACTATATTATACTGCTCTACTACACTATACTGTACTATACTGTACTACACTATACTATACTATACTGCTCTACTACACTATAATGTACTATACTGTACTACACTATACTATACTATACTGCTCTACTACACTATAATGTACTATACTGTACTACACTATACTATACTGCTCTACTACACTATACTGTACTATACTGTACTACACTATACTATATTATACTGCTCTACTACACTATACTGTACTATACTGTACTACACTATACTATACTATACTGCTCTACTACACTATACTGTACTATACTGTACTACACTATACTATACTATACTGCTCTACTACACTATAATGTACTATACTGTACTACACTATACTATACTGCTCTACTACACTATACTGTACTACACTATACTGTACTATACTGTACTACACTATACTATACTATACTGCTCTACTACACTATACTGTACTATACTATACTTTATTATACTGTTCTGTACTATACTATATTATACTATACTACACTATACTGTACTATACTATACTGCTCTATACTATACTATACTATACTATACTATGCTATACTATACTGCACTATCCTATACTATACTGCTCTACTACACTATACTGTACTATACTGTACTACACTATACTATATTATACTGCTCTACTACACTATACTGTACTATACTGTACTACACTATACTATACTATACTGCTCTACTACACTATAATGTACTATACTGTACTACACTATACTATACTGCTCTACTACACTATACTGTACTACACTATACTGTACTATACTGTACTACACTATACTATACTATACTGCTCTACTACACTATACTGTACTATACTATACTTTATTATACTATATTATACTGCTCTACTACACTATACTGTACTATACTGTACTACACTATACTATATTATACTGCTCTACTACACTATACTGTACTATAAAATACTTTATTATACTATATTATACTGTACTGTACTATACTATACTGCTCTATACTATACTGCTCTACTATACTGCTATATATTATACTATACTATGCTATACTATACTGCTCTACTACACTATACTGTACTATACTGTACTATATTATACTTTATTATACTATATTATACTATACTGCTCTATACTATACTATATTATGCTATACTATACTGCTATATATTATACTACACTATGCTATACTATACTGCACTATCCTATACTGCTCTATACTGTTCTATGCTATACTATGCTATACTACACTGCTCTATCCTATACTGCTCTATACTATACTGCTCTACTACACTATACTATACTGCTCTATACTGTTCTATGCTATACTATGCTGTACTGCTTTATACTATACTATACTATAACAGAAAATACTACAGACAAACATATAGAAATTTCTTGCAAAAATTCAGCTTGTTTTGTATAAAGAAAGAAGGGTCACATGAAAGTGGGAGCTTGATATGATCATGAACAGAGAGGTGTACCGGTACATGTTAGAGGAAACATTACAGTTCCTTCAGTGGGACCCTTGTAATCTGGAGACGTTCTTCCAACCTTCATCATCCTTGAAAATGTAAAAATTCCTTTTATCATAAACCGATCAGGTCATTTCTTGCTGTTGATAACTTGTTGTTGATTAACTGTATCATCTTTATAAACGATCCTTTGCTGAACTTTTGCTTCTGCACCATGAGGAAGAGAACAACGCGCTTTAGCTCGACTCCTTCAGCATCACTGTGACGGATACGCTGTCACACTAGTATCCGGTTGCTATGGAAACTAGATGTTGAATAGTGGCAGCAGTGTAAGTCCTGCTTCCTGAAATAGATTAATATTTCTTTCTTACAAAAGACGCACTGGTCCAAATGGACTCGTTGCACAACGAACGTGCATCGCATGTTTACTGTGACCATCTGAGTGTGTTACATGCATGCACCGAACATGCACGTGCAGACTGATAAGCTGGATTTACACTTTAGTGAAAATGTTAGTCAAGAATTTCAACTTCATAAATGCAGTGTGACAGGTAAGACTGCCAAATGTGTACACAGTGTCCTCAAGACAGAATCCAGATCCACTACTCTAGTGCTTTCTGAGGAGCAGACTTTAAATAGAACTTTAAATGGAGAAAGTTTAGTGTCATTTGTTCAAACATTTAAATTGCAATTGGTTAATGTAAAGTAATGTAATCAACTTGCCATTGATTATGTTAAAAGACCCTATTTGGGCAAAACCCCATGATGGACAAAAGCCTCTCATTGGACAAAGTACTGTTGATGGACAGAAGCCTGTCATTGGACAAAGTCCTGTTGATGGACAGAAGCCTGTCATTGGACAAAGTACTGTTGATGGACAGAAGCCTGTCATTGGACAAAGTCCTGTTGATGGACAGAAGCCTGTCATTGGACAAAGTCCTGTTGATGGACAGAAGCCTCTCATTGGACAAAGTCCTGTTGATGGACAGAAGCCTGTCATTGGACAAAGTCTTGTTGATGGACAGAAGCCTGTCATTAGACAAAGTCCTGTTGATGGACAGAAGCCTGTCATTGGACAAAGTCCTGTTGATGGACAGAAGACTCTCATTGGACAAAGTCCTCTTGATGGACAGAAGCCTGTCATTGGACAAAGTCCTGTTGATGGACAGAAGCCTGTCATTGGACAAAGTACTGTTGATGGACAGAAGCCTGTCATTGGACAAAGTCCTGTTGATGGACAGAAGCCTGTCATTGGACAAAGTCCTGTTGATGGACAGAAGCCTCTCATTGGACAAAGTCCTGTTGATGGACAGAAGCCTGTCATTGGACAAAGTCTTGTTGATGGACAGAAGCCTGTCATTAGACAAAGTCCTGTTGATGGACAGAAGCCTGTCATTGGACAAAGTCCTGTTGATGGACAGAAGACTCTCATTGGACAAAGTCCTGTTGATGGACAGAAGCCTGTCATTAGACAAAGTCCTGTTGATGGACAGAAGCCTGTCATTAGACAAAGTCCTGTTGATGGACAGAAGCCTCTCATTGGACAAAGTCCTCTTGTCTTATTATTAAGGGCAGAAAAATGTTGGAATAATCTGCAATGGGTGTGACGGTCAAATGTCCACAAACTTTTGGCCATATAGTGAATCTAATCATTGTTGCTGGTAAATAGTCGGAAGTAAATATGAACTACAAACAATTAATTTATCAAGAGTGCAAAAGTACTGACACCCCTGCTGTTGCTACCTAGGCACAGGTATAGTGTGGGAAACAGGAATCCTGTCCTGTCCTTGCAAGGTTTGCTTATTTTTGTTGTCGTCCTCTCACGATTGACACATGCATAATACATTATTGTCATCCTTCTGCTTTTCATCTCTTCACTGTTTTTTTTTTAACCCTTCTTCTTTCACTGACGTCACGTGACGCAGGCGCCCCGTAGGGACTCCAATGAACAGAGAGAGAAAGAGAGACAGAGAGAGAGGAAAGTGAAAAGTTGAGCGCGTTTTAATACAGAACAGGAAGCAAAGGAAAGAAAAAGATAATAAATATATATATATATTTCTATTTATACATGTTTTCCTAATAAAGATCAGGGACGTCGGGTTAAACTTTAGGTCTCTTTAGTGGTGAGGTTTTATGTTATTACTGCTTTTAGTCATGGTGGGAAACGAGAGATGTTTGTTGTACTCGGGATGAAAGTTAACATTATTTCAGCACCAACGGGTTAGTAACAGAAGAAGAAGACGGTTGCTAACCGTTTAGCTAACCAGTTTAGCTTAAACTAATACATTTATTCGCTTCTTCACTTGTCGTATTTCTAATCCAGGTGTTTTAATATAGATATTAAAACCCTCCTCGTTTCCCCCCCACAGCGGATTCAAACAGCAGGGGGACATTAAACCAGCCTCCGAGTGCCTTAGCGGTGGATAGATAGTGGTGATAAGCAGCTAGCTTGTAGCTAACAACATTGCGGCGGCTAACATGGACGAAGAGGTGCATGTATGTGTTAGCATCATGGCAGCACTCTTATATAATCCTACAACCAAATCGCGCTCGCTTTCGTCCAGGAAAGCGACTTTCGGCTCGGTTTAAACGCAGATATGTGAGTTTGTGTGCTGAAATCAAACAGGATCAACGCGAACATGGATTCCAACCCTCTCATAAGTGGTGAGTTAATTCCGCTTTCCTCCTCGTTATGTGTTTAATCGGATGGGTTTTTTTTGTGCGTCCTGTAGTCAAGTCGACTTTAATAGATGACTGAGATGATGAATACACGCGGACTTGTGTCATGAGGGAGGGCTGAGATTTTGAGCTGACACAGAAAACAAGCGTCCAAGTTCACACCTCGGTGTCTGGGTCGTGTTTGATGTGCGTTTTGCGCATTAGTGGTTTGAGGGGTTTTGTTGGAAAAGCTTCCTGATTCGTTTGTATACACACTGGTTGCTTTTCGGACAAAATCCCCTTTAGCTACCTGTTGGACATGCAGTCAAAGTCAGGAGACCATGCGGCAATTTTGTGGACGTGGGATTCGAACTCACAACATTCTGATTGGTAGCCCAACACCTTAACCACTAGGTTACCACCATGTCATAGGATGGGATACCTTATCCTCTCAGAGCAACTCATTCACTCACACACACACACTCTCTCTCACACACACTCTCTCTCACACACACTCTCACACACACACGCACTCTCTCACACACACACACACACACACTCACACACACTCACTCACTCACTCACTCACACACACACACACACACACTTTAGAGTCGCTGATTTGTACTCCAGCATGACGAAGGAAACCGGAGAACTCGGAGGAAACCCACACAGACACACAGGGAGAATCTCTTCATTGAGAAACAACTTCCTTAATTGCCTCCCATATGCCGATACTTACCAGCTGGATTTTTTTTCAGCCGGAAAAGATTTCATCTGCAAATATAAAGGCTGTATTTGAAGAACGCATGTCTGCTGTCAAACCAGACCCTTATCTTTTTTGTGCTCTCGTTTTTGGCGGTTAATTGTGCCACAATCTTGAAACACTTTCATCTTGCTGGGAACAAATGTAGTTCTTCACCTGAGAGGAAAATGAATCTATCGTGTAAAAAGGTTTTTACATTTTTTTTAAATGATAATATCTGTTCTGTTAGTCGAGAGTTGTAAGCGTCACAGACGTCACGGACTAATGGGCTTCATCTCGCAGTTTGATAAAAGTATGTGCACTAAGGAGCCCAGATTTAAGGAAAAAAAAAAAAAAGTGAGGAATAATAGAGTGGACACTGCTTAAGTATGCTAAAGGCCAGAATCGTTTGGTTTGTTGGTTGTTTTCTAAATGATCCAGAAGGTAAAAACAGAATTTGTTGTATAGTCATTGATCATCTATATTATGCAAATTGTCATTTATTGCCTCCTTTTTTTTTTTGTTAGTCTGGTTCAATTTCCAGATCGTTTCATTCTCGAAACACATGGTGTTCACTTGGCTTCCTGCGGTCGTGTGGATTCAGACCGGTGTTCCTCTGAGACCCGAGCGAGACTAAACCTTGCTTCTTCTTTTTTTCTATTCACACCCGAGTGCGATGTAGCTAATAAAGTATCCATAACAGTTGAGTTTTTCTAGCAGGGGTATTTTGCGAATTGGACACGGTTTACTGTAGTTATTGTTGTGTTCTCTGTTGTGTAACATGCTTCAGCGTGTTCTCTACCTCACGTCACTCTGCAAACCGGAACATCAGGTCTCTCCACTTCGACAGACTGATAGTCTTCCCCAAATCTTATGAAATTACTATTGAAAAACACACGGCATCGCTGCAGGGATTTAAGTGCTGGACGTGTTTACAAAGACAGTCTGCTTAGTTAAGCAAGATCAGACAGGACGGGAATGCGAGAGAGCGCACTTCTGATAGAGAGGCTCCGTCTGTAGGCTCTTGACGTCTACCGCTTTACCGCTATTCAGATCGGACGCAGCGGTCAATGAGATGGATTAGCGTTTTATCCTGGTGAGGGTTACGGTAGATCCGGGGTCTATCATGGGAATACCATAAGCAGGGAATACGAACAGGGAACGTCGGTTCGCTCGCCTGTCACTTTATTTGCTTACTCTTAGATAGAACAGAATAGAAGCTTTTTATTTTGTCACATATACATTACAGGACAGTGAAATTCTTTCTTCACATATCCCTACTTTGGAGGTTGGTGTCCGATGATACCACACCCTGGAGCAGTGAGGGTTAAATGCCTTGCAAAACCCAACTGTGGCAGCTCTGGGGCTCGAACCCTGATCTTCTAATCAACAACCTTACTTACATGAGCCACAACTGCCCAGTTCAGCATGGTTCCACTTCATGTTTCCATAAGAATGGAGGAATTGTAGGAACCTGGAACGTCCCAGAGAGAACAAGCATGTCAGCAGCCCGAGCTCAGGGGTCGAACCACAGAATCTGGAGCTGCTCTTCTATCATTTTATAATGAAAAAATAACATCCACAGAAATGCCAGGACTCACCGTTTTCAAGCAGTACATGATTCTTATGTCATTCCTAGCCCAGAACATCACACTGCTTTCGCCAGCTCGCCTTTTTCCCATAGTGCATCACCGGGTGTTCTTTCTCCAACCACTTTCATTAGGTATAACCCCTATATACTTGGAACACCTCCCAAGACCTGTTGTCTGTTTAGGAGCAGCTTCTTCCCAGTCGTACTGAAATCACCGTCTGGCCCTTAACTTAAAGGTGATGAAGCTGCATAGAGTAAGAGCACGCTTGTGTCTTCATGTTAAGGGAGTGGAAGGAATAACTCAAGATGGCATGTGAGGGATAAGGGCCTCGCTCGAGGGCCCAGCAGTGGCAGCTTGGCGCTCAACAACCCAGAGCCTTAACTACTTGAGCCACTTTGGTCTTGTGTCAAAAGTCTTGGAAATCTCAGTGTTGTGTTTTTTCTTTTTTTCTTTTTTTTATAGTATGCTTAAATGATGATGATCTAAACTTATCCGTTATAAAATGACAGTCTTGCACTTGTTCATTTTTTAAGTGTCTTTTATTTATCTATCTTCTTACATCCCAGAGTCGACTCTTATGCAGCTCGATGCTGCAACTGGTGAGCTCAGATTTATTACCCCATAGCTTACTATCCTACACATCTGGTGCTGTTACAGCGTAGAGAATAAACATGTTGGCGTTCTCTTTGTCAGTAAACCGTGAGCTCGGTCTGATGCTGGCTTTTAGGGTTGGGCTTTCTTTTTTTTTTCTCTGGCAAGCCCTGATTTTATGCTAACGTTAATTCTGCATGCGTCTGGCCGCTCAGCCTGCTCGCTCTCAGGTGTTATAAATCGTGCCAGGCCTCGCCGCTGGAGAACTGAAGATAATTGGCTATTAAACATCAGAAAAGAAAAGGCCTCTCTCCATCCTCCTGAGGCCATCCTGCCTGACAAGTGAAAACAGATTTATACTGGCCTTCCTTCACCGCCCCTCTCTCTATCTGCTCTTTTATTCATCCCCCTTCCCTTCTGCAATAACAGGTGTGTGTGTGTGTGTGTGTGTGTGTGTGTGTGTGTGTGTGTGTGTGTGTGTGTGTGTGTGTGTGTGTGTGTGTGTGTGTGTGTGTGCATGCTTGTATTTATTAGACTGTAATAGCCTTGTGATAATGATCATGTACATAACATTCATTTATCCTTACAAAAATAAAGCTTTCTTTCTTTCTTTTTCTTTCCTTCATAACTTTTACTTACTCACACACTCAGCCAGTCACTAACACTTCTTAATCTTCTTACATCCCATGTCAGTAGTGTTCTCACTCGCACACTCACTCACAATCGCAGGGTTACTCACTCACTCACTCACAATCGCAGGGTTACTCACTCACTCACTCACTCACTCACTCGCACACTCACTCACTCACTCACTCACTCACTCACTCACTCACTCACTCACTCACTCACTCACTCACATTTTCACTCACACTCACTCACTCACTCACACACTCACATTCTCACTCACGCTCACTCACTCACTCACTCACTCACTCACTCACTCACATTCTCACTCATGCACACTCACTCACTCACTCACTCACTCACTCACATTTTCACTCACACTCACTCACTCACACACTCACATTCTCACTCACGCTCACTCACTCACTCACTCACTCACATTCTCACTCATGCACACTCACTCACTCACTCACTCAATCACTCACTCACTCATGCACACTCACTCACTCACTCACTCACATTTTCACTCACACTCACTCACTCACTCACACACTCACATTCTCACTCACGCTCACTCACTCACTCACTCACTCACTCACTCACTCACTCACTCACTCACTCACTCACATTCTCACTCATGCACACTCACTCACTCACTCACTCACATTTTCACTCACACTCACTCACTCACTCACACACTCACATTCTCACTCACTCACGCTCACTCACTCACTCACTCACTCACTCACTCACTCACTCACTCACTCACTCACTCACTCACATTCTCACTCATGCACACTCACTCACTCACTCACTCATGCACACTCACTCACTCACTCACTCATTCACTCACTCACTCGGACACTAACACACACACTCAGCCGCTCGCTCGCTCGCTCACTCACTCACTCATTCACTCACACACACACGTATGGTCACACTGTCACTCCTCAGTCACTCACTCACTCCCTCGTGCACACACACACTCACTCACTCACATTCTCACTCATGCACACTCACTCACTCACTCATTCACTCTGTTACTAACACTCGGTCACTCACTCACTCGTCACTAACACTCACTCACTCACTCACTCACTCCCTCATTCACTCCTCAGTCGCTCACTAGCACACTCGCTCCCTCATGCACACACACACACACTCACTCACACACTCAGGTCCTGTAGTGTAATAGAGTAAACATTATCGGATGTCATGACATTGTTTTATGCTGTAGTGAAGATGAAATTGCAATATTGCACAAACCAAATTAGCAATTAAGTCTATTTACTTATCTTGAAAACGTAATATTGCAGTGAAGAATCTGCAGTGTGTTTATCAGGAAGCCAGTGTTTGTGTCTTTTACTTCCAAACGCTCATCGATCATCTCATGAGATCCAAAAGCTGTTAAAGTTTTTGTCGTGTGGAGATGGTTTGAGCCAATCTGTAAGGCTTTGTAGACTTTTCTGACCCTGAAGGTCACAGTCTGATGTGTGTATTCTATTCAAAGCGACAGACGTAGACATGGGAACTTTTTCTCCCAGCAAATGTCTAGTTTCTGTAATTGTGTGAAATTTTGTCCTAAGGGCAGCTCAGGTATGTTTTATATCATATCTTTTCAGGCGTTTCTTGAAATTGCCCTAAATTCACTGTGAACTGTTCATTGATTTACACGTCTTTATAAAAGTGACTCTTGACCTCAGCAGGCCGGCCTCAACCAGTCCAGTTAGACTTGATGTAACCGCTAACGTCATGAAGTCAGTGAACTGGCAGGTTGCATTGAACAGGTATAACATTTGAACTTCCACTATGCCAAACTGGCTGTAATCCAGTGTCTTTTACACAAGCCACAGAAACATTTTAATTCTGCAATAAACCCTCAGTGTCTTTAGTTTACTTTGGAAGATTCAGGGTAAAAATTGTGCAGTCTCCTGATCATGACCTGCTTGTTTTCATTCAGTCATCAGAGTCAGACTGTCATGTGTTCATGTTAATAGTAAAGATATCTTATTAGAGGGAGAGAGGGGTTGGAGGAAGGGAGAGGGGGGGAGAGGATGGGGGATGGTGAAAGGGTTGGGGGGGTTGGAGAGGGGCGGGCAAGGGGTGAGGGAGGGAGAGAGGGGATGGTGAAAGGGTTAGGGGGGAGGGGTTGGAGAGGGGTGTGGAAGGGGTGAGGGAGGGAGAGAGGGGACGAGGGGAAGGGGTGAGGGAGGGAGAGAGGGGACGAGGGGAAGGGGTGCGGGAGGGGGAGAGCGGACGAGGGGAAGGGGTGCGGGAGGGGGAGAGCGGACGAGGGGAAGGTTGTGTGAAAAGGGGAGAGAGGGGACGCGGGAAGGAGGTAGATAGTTGGAAGCAAGGGAAGTGTGAGGGTAGTGATAGAGTTAAATTTGTTAGGTATGGAGAGATGGTACGATTGAAGGGTTGATTTATTATATATTTTACTATTTTAATTTTTTAGTTCTTGATATAGTTGGGACACTTTAATTATTTATTTAATTTAATATTTTACTCTTTTAAGTATTTTTATTTATATATTGTACTATTTAATTTTTAATTATATAAACATTAGACGATTTAAGTTTGTATTATGAGAGATGTACTTTTAATTTTTTACTAATTTATATATTTTACTACATTTAATTTTTTATATTTCAATTTTAGATATTTCCCTTTTTTATATTATTTATATATTTTACTAAATTTTTACTAAATATTTTATCTTTCCTTTTTTATTTTTTATTATTTTTCCCTTTTAATTTTTTATTTATTTATATATTTTACTATTTTAATTTTTTATTTATTTCTATATTTTACTCAATTTTACTTTTTTCATTTCTTTTTACTATTTTAAGTTTTTATTTATTTATATTTTTCTATTTTCTCTTTTATTTTTTTCTTTATGTTACTATTTACCATTTTAAATTGGTCTTTATTTTTCTATTTTAATCTTTTACCGATTTTGTTTCTTGCTTTTGGAAGGGGTGCGGGAGGGGGAGCGGACTGGGGAGTTCTTTTTACGGACATCTTCGCATCTACGCTAAATGTCCACCAGTATTTCACTTTTCTGCCAACGAGCTTCAGGATCTTGAAGGCTTCACTCTGATTGGTGATGTTTCTCCTTGCTTTGGTTTCAAGCAGGAAAGCAAAAAACTAAAGGTCATAAAACAGAGAAAGATAAAAATCACTTCAGATGAAAGAAGCCTGACTTTATTTTGAAGTCAAATTTATTTGATGTTATTTTCTGATCATTTATATGGGAAAAGATCTAAGAGCAATAATACTAGTACAAAAAAAAAAACACTGTCATTCTCTGTTATCCAGAGAATATCAGCTAAAGGAAGACTTAAAGAAATAAGACAGTTAAAAGCAGCAGTGCAGCGTCTCCCCTCTTTGCTGTAGGGCCCTAACAGCCTGTAGGATTAATAGTAACGAGTGTTAAATTAGTCTTCCTCGGTGCTGCAGAAGTCGCCGTGATTGTGTTTGCAGTCATTTCAGCCGCCGCTGATGTGAGGAGCTCAGGAGATTTTACACACACTCTTTATTCCATAGTTACCGCTGCTGAAAAAGCTTTTACCATGGCGATGGTTTCTAAGGTGTTCAGTACCACTTGCGTAATTAGACGGAGGGAAGGATGAATGGAAATAAGGTTAATTCGCAGCCTCAAAAAACGCTCTTATCGGCTTCGTGACGCACGCCGTCGGCTCTCAGACACTCGACTCGCTTCTCCTGCTAGGAGTCTAACAAGAACCCCAGCTTTATTTATCTGTTCACAAAATCCACTGCAAGATCAGACGTAGGCACAGATCTTCAGCTTGGTTTTATTTATTTGTTGTTTCATTTTAGCATGGAAATAAAATCAGAAATAAATTAAACATCTAATTCATTCATTCATTCATTCATTCATTCATTCATTTTCTACAACTTATCCGAACTTTTCGGGTCACGAGGAGCCTGTGCCTATCTCAGGCGTCATCGTGCATCAAGGCAGGATACACCCTGGACAGAGTGCCAACCCATCGCAGAGCACACACACTCTCTCATTCACTCACACACTATGGACAATTTTCCAGAGATGCCAATCAACCTACCATGCATGTCTTTGGACCAGGGGAGGAAACCGGAGTACCCGGAGGAATCCCCTGAGGCACGGAGAGAACATGCAAACTCCACACACACGAGGTGGAGGCGGGAATCGAACCCCCAACCCTGGAGGTGTGAGGCGAACGTGCTAACCACTAAGCCACCGTGCCCAATAAATAAATAAATAAACAAACAAACAAATAATTTATATTTTATATATATATATATATTTGTTAATTTATATATATTTTTTATTAAATTAAAACTTTTAATTTTCTTACTTTTATGGTAAGCTTGTCAACATTTAACGTAGCTATAAACAGATAAAGTATAATTTATTCTATAACGCAGGGGCGGCCGAGCCGCAGCTCCCGAGTCGCATGCGGCTCTTTGCACGGTTTCATGCTGCTCTTACGTTCATCCCGAAGTTTGTATTTGTGTCTTTTTATTGTGCGTGTTCGCTTCGCTTGAGTTCAATACGGTATTTTCGTCAAACGCGCATGTGAGTGGGATGAAAATAACCTCAAAGTTTCCCAGTAGGCACAAGATCGTTTGAGTAAACAATTTGTGTCAAGTTCGCTCTCAAAATGGCAGGGGAAAAAAAGGTGATGATGATGCGGTAACACAGTAAAATATGTGGCTCTTGGTCTGTGACTGGTTGGCCACTCCTAATATAATGCATAAAATATATTTTTGTGGTACTAAATATATTCAGTTTCATCTCATCCCACCATTGCACACTTTGGAGACATCACATGCATCATATAAACTATTTTTAAAAATTTTTTTATAAATAACTTTAAATAGCAGGGGGCACGGTGGCTTAGTGGGTAGCACGTTCGCCTCACACCTCCAGGGTCGGGGTTCGATTCCCGCCTCCGCCTTGTGTGTGCGGAGTTTGCATGTTCTCCCCGTGCCTCGGGGGTTTCCTCCGGGTACTCCGGTTTCCTCCCCCGGTCCAAAGACATGCATGGTAGGTTGATTGGCATCTCTGGAAAATTGTCCGTAGTGTGTGAATGTGAGTGAATGAGAGTGTGTGTGTGTGCCCTGTGATGGGTTGGCACTCCGTCCAGGGTGTATCCTGCCTTGATGCCCGATGACGCCTGGGATAGGCACAGGCTCCCCGTGACCCGAGTAGTTCGGATAAAGCGGTAGAAAATGAATGAATGAATGAATGAACTTTAAATAGCTTTATTAGTTTCAAACTCTCCATCACGTGTAATAATTATTATTGTGTTGGAATTTATTATTAATTTTTTTTGTGTGGAAATTTTTGCTTTCAAGTAATTTATTTTATCAGGCAAAAATTTGTCTTCTTTTTTTCTTTCTTTCCTTTTTTTATTATTTTTTTTTCAATATAAACTCTTCCATTTTGCAGGCAGTAAAGATCAGTAAACTGATCAACTGATGGAAGAGTTTATATTGAAAATTAAATTAAATAAATAAATAAAGAGAAAAAAAGATGATGACAAATTTTTGCTTTCAAGTAATTTATTTTAGCAGACAAAAATTTCTTCTTTTTTTAAAAAAATATAAACTCTTCCATTTTGCAGGCAGTTAGTCAGTAAACTGATCACATGTTAAAGCTTTCCCTTGATCTGGGATCGACTCCAGATCTCCTACATCACAAAAGAAAAGGCTCTGCCGCCGTATAAAAGAACTTTAATACGCTCAGCTCTGCGTTATAGCTCTCTTATCTCTGACTCCGTCTCACTCGCCCTCGTACGCTTCTGATCTGAGGTCACGTGGTCATGTGCTTGTGATATCAGAATAGAAAGAAGGTCACGACAGAAACGTTCCCGGATTGTGGGCCGATGAAAACGTTCACACTTTTGAAGGTGGTGTGTTTTATTCTGCTAACCTGCTTATCCACTGAACGAATAATAAAACACAAATGATCTGGGACTTTTGTCCACATCGATCAAGCTCAGGTAACGTAGCATGTGTTTAGGCAGATTAAAGAATCCGTTTGTCATTTTCAAACCCAGACTTGCTTGTAGTTGATATGAAAACACTTCCCCTATGTGGCCTGACCCTTTATTTGAATTTACACGTGCCTCACTTTTAATCAATCAATCAATTAATAAATTTTTTTACTTATCTGTCTGTCTGTCTGTCTGTCTGTCTGTCTGTCTGTCTGTCTGTCTGTCTGTCTGTCTGTCTGTCTGTCTTTATTTATTTATTTATTTATTTATTTATTTGTTGCAAGCTAATTTCTGGGTCAGAACATTTAAAATCGAGTCGTCAGGATAATAGAAAGACAACCGTGTCTCTAATACTAATATAATCTCGAATATACATTTAAAATAGATATTTCTTTGTTACACATTACACACTGCACCTTTAATTTTTTCAGGGTCAGCACTGATTGTAATGTCTGCTTTTAACTCAGGAGACTTATTCTTAAAATCTCAGTTCAGCCGTTATGATACGCTTGTAGCTTCATTTTATTTTAATAAGCTTGGTGTGAAGCAAGTGTGGTGATGGTGTACTGGAGCTGCACTTCAGTGCCTCAGTGCCTCAGTCAGTCCCTCATCGGTGGTGCTTCTTTTTATTGCTTGGAACAAAGAAGGAATTGGAAGTTAAGTCTGTTAGTTTCTCTCAGTTTCTCCAACTGTCTGTAAACTGGTTTAGAAAGGACATTATTTACATTGACATTATTTCCTGTCCAAACGAGGATGAGATTCCTCTCGAAGTTGCTTCCTCACATCAGCTCAGGGAGTTTTTTCCTTGCAACCGTCACCTCCACTTAATTTTAAACTTCAAGCTTAACCCTTTTTTTCTATTTCTGTACTTCTGTAAGCCTGCATTGAGACGATGTCAGTTTACACGTATATTGTTATGTGCAGCCATGGACCCGTCCATCACGCTGTGGCAGTTTCTGCTTCATCTCCTGGATGACCAGAATCAGCGACACCTGATCTCCTGGACGTCCAACGACGGCGAGTTTAAGCTGCTGGATGCCGAGGAGGTGGCGCGGCTCTGGGGGCTGCGCAAGAACAAAACCAACATGAACTACGACAAGCTGAGCCGCGCGCTGCGCTACTACTACGACAAGGTGACAGCGAGAGACGCGTCTGTGTGTGTTTATTACGGATGCTATTATTTCTGATCAGTTCGTTGTAATCGGAAACTACAGTATAATCGGAAATGTAGAGGAGGCGGGGCTTGCAACCTGGTATGATCGAGCGCTGTATTTAGAAACGAATCGATGTTTAGTGAAGCAGCAGCCACCACCGATTCTGTTCATCTGCAGTAAAAGGGGTTCTTTTATATACGCTGTATGAAATAGATTGCCTTGACTAATCAGCTCGGACTTTCTCAACAGAACATCATAAAGAAAGTAAGCGGTCAGAAGTTCGTCTACAAGTTCGTGACCTTCCCTGACCCTAACTCTGCCGACGGCCTCAGAAGCCCCGAAGACGCCCAGCGGCTCGTCGGCGGAGAGAAAACCGAGGCGTCTGTCCAATGTAAAGCAGCGGGGGGCGTCGGTGCCGCCGTGGCCTCCCTGTCCAAGAGCCTACACCAGTCTCAGCGCTCGTCTCCGAGCTCGGTGCAGCGCAGCTCCCGCAACGACTACATGAAGTCTGGGCTTTACTCCACCTTCACCATCCAGTCCTTGCAGACGCCCTGCAAGAGCTCCAGCAAAGCTGTGAAAACTGAGCTGTCTGTGGAGAACACGCCCAAACTCGGCAGCAGCGAGCGGCTGCTACAAGAGGCGAGTTTTATTTCTGTTTATATTTACAGCGTTCGGTGAGACTGCTACTGCCGTTATAAAGAGCAACTTACAGAAGTGACTTAGTGAATACATTTATACTGGATCAGTAGGTCATGGATTAACATTATCATCAGTCTAAAAAGTTTGGGAGGTCATAAAGCAAACAGAGATGTAGGTCTTTAGACGTTTTTCATCAACAACGTTGCTCTGTCTTGTCAATCAACCACGGTGCAACTGTTTTGAGCGCCTTCGAATGAGTGAATTTTGAAGGTGGCCATTTGTTCAGCACTCAGCACTTCCTTGAGCCATTTTTAGCAGGAAACTAAATCCCACCTTGATTTAATGAGATTTCCAGAGAAAAATATTGCCGCTCGATTGCAGTCACATTACAAGCTTTATTGCACAATTCTGAATTATTTCTTCAGACGGCGTGGATTGTGTTGGGGATATTTTATTCGGTGCATTAACCATTTTTTCAGAATTGTAACCGTGTATCAATAAAAAAGATACAGAAATGAACGTTTTTGCGATGCTTACCTTGTTTTACGTGGTCTAGATGCTAGTGTGTCAGACAGAAGCTCAACAGGCCGCAGCGGTCGCTCCGTCTACAGCCGACAGCACCGCGCTGCAGGTGATCGTGACGCAACCCTCACCCTGCGCCACTCCCGCCCTCAGCCCACAGACGCCCTCTGCCTCTGCTGCTGCCCCTACGGTAGGTCACTCACCGTGAATTAGGCTCAAACCATCAGCTTTTCAGATCATTGCATCCTCTTCCATAGTTTTTCTAGAATTTTCTTACGGCGGTACCGTGACGCACGCTTAACCGTACAGACAGACAATTTAAAAATAATCCCACGATATATTATTATGTCTGTACTATGTTTCTGGAACTCGAGACTTCCTTTGTGGGTGATTTATTGAGCGTAATTGTCCTGCTTTGTTTTCCTCTGAGCAGGTGCAAAAAATATGGCATAAAGAAAATTACATTTTAATTTCAAGCAATGGTTTATTAGGCTTTGCTTACACCCGTTATAATTTAGTCCCACTGAGTAAACATGTTTATTGTGCCTGCTGTTATCAGCTAATTTGGCAGGCACAGTGTTGTTGTATCAATCACTGTGTGTGTGTGTGTATGTGTGTGTGTGTGTGTCAGTCTTATTGTCATGCTGTGTAGGACCAGGACCCGTTAAGCCTTGAATACAACTTGCACGACTCTAGTAAGGATTACGATCAGCCCGAGCGCGATTTCCGGGTGATTTTTTTGTTGTGACGTTACACCCAGTTCGTAAAATAAATCAAACCCGGCACCTTTTATTAACACGAGTTCCTAACACAAGTCCTAACCTGTGAGTAGGTGACGGTAAAACAAACAGAGGTGCCACAGCTCGTGGGTGCTTTCTGAGAGAATCACAAAGAAAAGAGGAAAATAAAGAGCTTCGGTTTTCCCTCTGCAGCTCCCCACGTTTCTTCTGATGGGTCTGGTCTGTGTTTCGGCTGATACGCTTCTGCTCACGCAGACTGACCTCACACTTCATCAGGAGCCAAATAAATCCTGCTCCTTGTGCCAGCTTCTTGTTTTCTGTTTTTTTTTGGCCTGACCAGCGCTCGGTGTGTGAAAAAGGCTTCAGTCAGTTTTACTGTAGTATATTTTAATCCCTTTAATAGCCAAAAAGCTAAAAATATAAAGCTTCTCTTTGTTGACTTTCAAAAACCAAGATAGAAAAACGGAGCGTTCGGCTTGACCAGTTCAGACATTATTACAGTTAGGACAATAACTACCATTTTTTTAAAGCCTGGTCTAGAAGTTACCATGGCAACCTTAAGACAGGAATTTGCAGATAAGTCGAGTCTTTGTCTAAAACTGTCTCCGTTGTGTCTCCATCTTTCCAGATTACTAAAGATACAGATATGATCTGAATGCGTTATTCTCCCCCCCTCCGATGCTTAACGCGCCTCTTTTACATGTTCTGCAGGACGGCCAGCCGCAGAAGAACCAGGCTCTCAGCGATCCCCCTCAGATCTACCTGACGAGCATGCCCGACCCCGGCTCGCTGACGTCACTGATCCAGGTAGCCGGTAGTGAATGTGTGGTCGGTTCCCAGCAGGGTCACCCTGTGTTTGTGGTCATAAAGCCTCAACCTGTAATGGAATCCAAAGATCAACCGAGCATCTCTCCTGGAGAGGATCTGCTCGAAATCGTGGACCTGGACGTCAAACCCGAAGCGGAGGTGAAGATCTCTCTTAAGAATACTCTGAGCTTATAGAACGGCCTACACAGTCTAACAATCAACGTGCCCTTGCTCTTCTGTCCTAGATGATCCCTGTGTCCACTCCAGTGGTTACGGAGGCTCCGGTGCCCGTCGATGCCTCTCCACCCTCCTGCCCCGAGCCTGCGGTTCAGCCGGGGGTAGAATCTGAGCAGAAGGATGAAGAATCTCATCCACCTGGTACATCACAGCTCAGACCCACAGATCTCTGGTTATTATGATTTTTTATTTATTATTAATCTTCTTTTCTTATGGACGTGTTTCAGTGGAGGACACGAGCTCCAGCGAAGCAACACAGCAACCAGCCTCCACTCAGGAAGCGCAGCCGCCCAAATCCAAGAAGCCTCGAGTGCTAGAGCTTCCCTCGTCTCCTACTTCGCTCCCTCCGGGTCTCTCTCTGGATAAAGTCAGCGCAGCGGTGAACAGTTTGCTGGCTCCGAGCAGCACCACAAACACCCTCACACCCACCGTCATCACCTCTCACGCCTTGGTCAGTGCATCACACGCTCTTGTGTGTCTTTGTGTTTCAGATACGGAGACAGTTAAAGAACGGGGGGCATAGAAGCCTTTATTATCGCCACATGTACATTACAGCTCAGTGGAATTCTTTTCTTCACATACCCCAACTGAGGAGGTTGGGGTCAGAGTGCAGGGGCAGCTATGATACAGCACCCCTGGAGCAGGGAGGGTTGAGGGCCTTGCTCAATGGCCAACAGTGGCAGCTTGGCTGTGCGGGGCCTTGAACCCCAATCCTCCGATCAACAATCCAGAGAATTAACCAGTTGACCCTTAAAGGTTTTCTCGTTCGCTTAATACTCCTGTGTTGAGGTCACATCTTGATCTCTTAGGTCCTTTTTACACCCGGTCACTTCATGTGTTGTCTCTGATCTGACAGCTATCTGATTTGTTAAAACTGTTCCATTTACACTAGGCCACATAAACGCGTCTCGGCGAATCAGATATCGATCCGATCTTTCTACTCCCGCCCAAAATGCTAATATATTTGACCTCATTTCTGGGGTAATTGAAATGGAACACGCTTTGGTGTACGCGGTTGCTAGAAAACAGCATTTACTGTTTGCTGCATTTTCGCTGACGGCAGCAGCGCATTTTAAGACCCAACGAGACGCCTGGGTGAAAGATCGGAGCCGGCGCTGGTGGGAAAACATTATTGGTTTCTGGCGCGATGCACGACTCGTGAGTCACCCGCGAGTGACGTTCTTCCGTTTGGGAGGAGTATAGCGCTGACGTATGTGGCTCGAACAACCACATGCATTTACACCTGTCCAGTTTCGTCTGAAACGCGTCCCAGACCACCTCCTGAAGGGGTGCGAACCATCGGATTTATATCCGTCTATAAACGTTTCGGAGGGCATTTAGACCTGGTCTTTTTACCATCGGATAGATATCTGATCACAGAAAACACATGAAGTCACCAGGTGTAAAAACCCCCCTTATATTTGATCATTAATTCTTACTTTCCAGGTTATTTGTACAAGTTAAGAGAAAAAAAATCACTTTGCAGCTTTTTTTCTCTCCCTTTATCCGTGTTTTTTTTTTTTTTTTTAATTATTTTTTTTTTTTTATCCGTGTTCAGCTTTTTATCCGTCGATTGTGTCGTGTGTTGCTTCAGGCTGATTTTTAATTATACATTGACACACATTCCTCGGTTAATTAAACATAATGGACATTAATTATCAGGTTTAATTATAATTAGTTAATGGGCTGGCGTTCTTTGTTTTTTTAATGGCTTTTTAACGGAGCTCGGCGTTCGTGTGTTTTAATGATCTGCACGAACAGAGCATGTTTTGGAAATGCTTTCATTTCTGTGTTTAGCCGCATGCCGGTGTCGGGTGTTTGTTTTTTAAATAATTTATGAAGGCCTGAATTGGCTGAACGCACGTGTTAAAGAAATGAAGAGTGGATCGTTTGGTTGCGTGGTGTTCAGCAAGTTGTGCTGCATGTTTGGAGCAGCAGATTCACTGTAATCCTCTGCATCCTCCTTCAGTGACGTACGAGTTCACAGTTACAGCAGCCACCCACGAGGCAGACCCAGGGAAAGAACACCGGGGGCGGCGCTGACACGGCACACAGTCAAGGAATTATTCACTAGAAAAACTCTGCAGCTCTATTTCTGTTTAAAGCAAGATTGCTGTAGAAGGCGGCGGATTTCTGAAAATAGTCTGAGTGGGCAGTAAATTAGGAGAACTCTGTGCAACATGACCATGATATAAAGCCTGTTTTGTCTGGGACCTGTGTGTGTGTGTGTGTGTGTGTGTGTGTGTCACTCTGAGTGTGTTTCTGAGTGTCTCTGTGTGTGTCTGTCTGTGTGGTAGTGTGTCTGTGTGTGTGTGTGTCTGAATGTGTGTGTGTTAATGAAGTTGTTTCTCAATGAAGAGATTCTCCCTGTGTGTTAGAGTGTGTGTTAGAGTGTGTGTTAGAGTGTGTGTTAGAGTGTGTGTTAGAGTGTGTGTTAGTGTGTGTGTTAGTGTGTGTGTTAGTGTGTGTGTTAGTGTGTGTGTGTGTGTGAGAGTGTGACTGTCTCTACGTGTGTGTCTCTAGGTGTGTGTCTGAGTGTGTGTGTGTGAGTGACTGTCTCTACGTGTGTGTCTCTACGTGTGTGTCTGAGTGTGTGTCTGAGTGTGTGTGTGTGTGAGTGACTGTCTCTACGTGTGTGTCTCTAGGTGTGCGTCTGAGTGTGTGCGTCTGAGTGTGTGTGTGTGTGTGTGTGTGTGTGTGTGTGACTGTCTCTACGTGTGTGTCTCTAGGTGTGTGTCTGAGTGTGTGTGTGTGTGTGTGTGACTGTCTCTACGTGTATCTCTCTAGGTGTGTGTCTGAGTGTGTGTGTGAGTGTGTGTGACTGTCTCTACGTGTGTGTCTCTAGGTGTGTGTCTGAGTGTGAGTGTGAGTGTGTGTGAGACTGTCTCTACGTGTGTGTCTCTAGGTGTGTGTCTGAGTGTGTGTGTCTGAGTGTGCGTGACTGTCTCTACGTGTATCTCTCTAGGTGTGTGAGTTTGTGTTTCGAGTGTATTTTGTGTTTTTCTGTGTGGGTGATGGTTATCTCTGTGTTTTGTCTCATGCTGTGTGTGGGTGTGTGCGCGCGCGTGTGTGTGTGCGCGCATGTGTGTGACCGCATGGCAAATACACTATTAATCTGTAAGCTGATCTGAGCGTCTGAGATTTAATAGCACTGGTTTAACTACAGAGTTTCTGTCAGCTGACTTTATAATTCTCCATTATTTTTTAACGGACCTGTTAAACTCCAACTCAGACACTGTTTATCATTCACACATGATCCCTGCCCTTACAGCATAATCACAGATACATTAGACTTCAAAATGCTCCATTTCTCTGTGTGTGTGTGTGTGTGTGTGTGTGTGTGTGTGTGTGTGTGTGTTCTGCCTAATTTTCACCAAAACAACCACAAAGTCCTGGGTGTGTCCATCGTAAACCGACACCGTTACAGGTGACCGACGTTAAAAAGAAATAAGACACTAGCTGAACAGCATTATTCATCTTTAACCCATTTAGACGTGCAGCTCCGGCCTTTTCTACAACCTCCAGCATGCAGTAGATTTGCTCTATAAAGGGAAAAACGTCTGATTTTGATTATTCACTGAATTGTATTTTTATTTCTTTCTCTCTTACAGACTCCGGTGTTGTTGACGCCGAGTCCCCTCCCTTCCACCATCCACTTCTGGAGCACGCTGAGTCCCATCGCCCCACGCAGTCCTGCCAAGCTCTCCTTCCAGGTGAGAATTCCCCTCCTGTCTTCCGCTTTCACACCTTTTCCAGCTTCACAGCACGGTCACATAAAACCATCTGCTACCTCTCGGCTTCCTGCTTTATTATGAGCCTGAATCACTGCACTCGTCACAACCAGCCTGCAGACCCTGACATAAAAACATGGATTTTTCCTGTGTGATTTATGAGCTGACATTTTATTTTAGGTATTTAAATAGCCCTGACTTGCCTTGGACTCGAGCTTTGTGTTATTTTCCATACTCAAGCTTGAATATTCATGTAAATCTCATAAAGATTTACTTGCATTGGAAAGAGCTTTTGGAGAAGAACACAGCTCCCTCTGTTGGTGCTAAAAGGTACTGGATATTGAGTACATCAGAGTGATGCGGTCCTGAGCCAGGAATTTTCCTGAACCCTTTTACATACATGGACTTATGAGATATTTTTAAGTCAGTATAAACATTATATTCTGGCTGTTATAAAAGTGTCAGGACTCTTCACATTCACCTTCACATTTTAGCACTCGGGGCATCTCAGAGAGCAGATATGGGTTTGATATCACCATTTACTTTAAACATCTGTGTGATATCTCGTACCGCAGCATGGCTGAATTCTCCAGTCTGATTGGTCCGAATCAGTGTGTGTTGTTTTCAAACGACTTCACGACTCTGTCAATAGTTCCCGCTTTTTAGGTGAATGGTTTGTCGCTCTTTTAATACGTTACTGTTTCTATAGTACGATATAGTTCTATCTATCCTAGAGAAAGTTAATAAACAAGAGGAAATTAATAATCGGGGGGAGTTTTTTTAGACGTTTGTAGAGACGAATTCTTGGGTTTTAGGAGTTTATACTTTCCAGTTTTTCTGGAAATTTACAAGAGAGAGAGCGAGAAAGAGAGAGTGAGTGAGAGAGAGATGCAGGTGAGGAAATGCGTTTATCGCAGCTACAGCTTAAGTGAGAATAAGAGCTAACTTGTCTCGCGGATGTCCCGCAGCTTTAAATCTAATTATAAACCGGTGAAATATGTGACTTGTTCATTAATAAAATGAACTGTTATTGTTGTGACATAGCAGTGGTCAAGTGGACAAATACAATAACACACTCCAGACCGTACACAGCACAATAACACACTCCAGACCGTACACAGCACAATAACACACTCCAGACCGTACACAGCACAGTAACACACTCCAGACCGTACACAGTACAATAACACACCACAGACCGTACACAGTACAATAACACACCACAGACCGTACACAGCACAATAACACACTCCAGACCGTACACAGCACAATAACACACTCCAGACCGTACACAGCACAATAACACACTCCAGACCGTACACAGCACAATAACACACTCCAGACCGTACACAGCACAATAACACACTCCAGACCGTACACAGCACAATAACACACTCCAGACCGTACACAGCACAATAACACACCACAGACCGTACACAGCACAATAACACACCACAGACCGTACACAGCACAATAACACACTCCAGACCGTACACAGCACAATAACACACTCCAGACCGTACACAGTACAATAACACACTCCAGACCGTACACAGCACAATAACACACTCCAGACCGTACACAGCACAGTAACACACCACAGACCGTACACAGCACAGTAACACACTCCAGACCGTACACAGTACAA